>NW_006400037.1:447269-448272 GCF_000299155.1 Elephantulus edwardii
GTTTAGGGCTGTTGTACATAGGGTCGCTGTGAGTCGCAGGCGACTCGATGGCACGTAACAACAACAACAAACTTGGGAAAGCATTAAGCTGAGAGAACTAACTCAATCTCATAAAGATAAGTAATATGTAAAGTCATTATAGTAAAAATAAATTATAAACTACACAGTGTTAGACAACCGCTGCTTTGATATGTATAGGTTTCACTTAAGAGCAATTACGTGTTTTGGAATTTCCATTTTTCTCAATGTTACCTAATTTTTTTATGATCTAAATAGTCAAACGACTTTCATAGTCCATAACACACAAATAAACTTTATGTATTCACTCTTTTGGGGCACAACCCATGTGAAACCAGCAATACTATCCCTTATGCAAGAGTTACTGTTTTCTTTTTTTTTTATTCCGCAAAGTGACATTCTAATTTTTTAATACATTAAAGGTATTATTTTTTAAATATTTTTTATTGTGACTTTTAATGAAAATTTACAGAAAGGTTGAGTTTCTAATTCGTTCATTGTTGCACATTTTCCTCCATATTCTCTTCCCAGTTAGCTTAAAAAAAAATTCATTTATTGTTGCTTAATTTCCTCCTAAATCCAGCATGAACTTCTGTAAGTTCCTTGTCAATACACTGTTCTAGCCCTTTTGAAAATAATATTGTGTAATATTAACTCTTTGCTTAGTTGTTGTTGTTGTTGTTGTTGTTGTTGTTATGTGCCATCGAGTCACTTGCAACTCATAGCAACCCTATGTATAACATCCCTAAACTCTGTTTTGTCCTATGCCAATCGCACTGTCTCCGATACACCCATCCCGATTACCCCAGTCATGGAATCAATCAACCTCATAAAGGGTCTTCCCCTCCTACGCCATCCCTCCACCCTCCAAAGCATGATGTTCCTCTCCACGGACCCGTCCCTCCTTACAACATGTCCAAAGTATGTCAGATGAAGCCTCAGGATCCTTCCCTCCAAGGAGCAGCCTGGTTCAACCCTTTTCAGG
>NW_006400037.1:449386-467312 GCF_000299155.1 Elephantulus edwardii
CTCCCTAGTCATTGTCCAACTCTCTGATGCATAACAAGTGATTGCAAAGAACATGGCCTGCATCCAGAGAGACACCATTGCTCTTCAGTACTTTGGAGAATACCTTTCTTAGTAATTCCTGATAAAAATAATACAAACGGGCAAGAGAAATGCCAAGCAATAATAGAGTAAGCACTTACACAAGCAGCAAAGAAGTGGCCATCAGAAGCTAGAGGTATGCTTTAACCAGTGCTTCTCTGACATCTCTCAGAAGGAATCAAAAAGACCAAAATCTTGTTTTGGCTTCTAGCATCCAGAACTTTGAGATAACAAGTCTATGTTCTTTAAGTTATCCATTCTAAGAAACTTGTATGGCAACCCTAGGAAACTAAGACTGTGAACCTTCCCATAGACATGAGATCACAGGGGTCCATCACTATTCAGTCTGCTTAGGTACTAAGAGGAAAAACACTTCTGGATGCCCAGGCTCCTGCATGTATACAGTAAATACACTAGATGACTAGGGGCAATCTTTCATTACAGCCACAAAGTCGTCTTTAGAACACAAAATGCAGGGATGAGCAAAAGCCCCTTAGATACTACTTTATTTTTTCCTCCTTTCTTTGTTGTGCAAATTAATCTTCTGCCAGCAAAGGTTCTTCTTTCTTCCTTCTTCTTTTGCATCCTCATACATTTGTTTAATGGCAACTGTTTCCAAGATAAACTTTATCTATTATCATTTCCTCTTTCAAAGCCCTAATTGAAGTTCATTACTTTTAAGCTGTTAGTCTTTGTTAATGGCATAAGGAATGTAGCCACTAAATGTAGTGGATATGTTGTTGTTGTTATGTGCCGTCGAGTCGCCTGCGACTCATAGTGACCCTATGTACAACAGCCCTAAACTCCGCTCTGTCCTGTGCCAATCGCACTGTCTCTGGCACTCCCATCCCAATTATCCCAGTCACTGAATCAATCCACCTCATAGAGGGCCTTCCCCTCCTGTGCCGTCCCTCCACCCTCCCAAGCATGATGTCACTCTCTAAGGACTGGTCTCTCCTCACAACATGTCCAAAGTAAGTTAGACGGAACCTCAGAATCCTTGCCTCCAAGAAGCCACCTGGTTTAACCCTCTCCAGGACAAATACAGAATGTAAAAAGCAATTCATCTATCTTCTTTTATTACTGAGCTTTCTTCTCATGCTTGTGGTGGACATGCAGCATCTCCTCATGAATCTTGAGTTATTATACACAAATTCCTTTGTCCCAATGCAGTTTCTGGCAATTTTATCCCTCTGTCTCTTTAAGTCTGAAGATACCAAAACTTGTGAGTGATTAACCATATCCAAGAATGCCTCACCTGACAAGACCAAGCAGTTCTTAAAAATTATCAACTATTATAATGTAATATTTACTGGGACTATGTTGGAAATGCACTTAACAGTTTAATGGGGAGAAAAGGCTATATTTTTAATAAGGAAATAATGAGAAGAAGGCCTCAGATGAGATGGATTGGAACAGTAATTGGGGTGTGTCAGAATCAGTGTGAGATTGGCTCATGACAGAGCAGAATTCAGAACATAGTACATAGGGTTCTAGTCCAAGGCAACTTGATGGCGTATAGCAACAACAACTGCCAATCTAGACATTAGCAATTCAAATCCACCAGATGATTCACTGGAGAAAAATAGTCAAACTCCTTGTGTGTGATTTACTCCTTCCGAAAACCTGCTGGAAAATCATTTTATAGTTTAAAGGGTGAAGGGAGCTTATTTTTTATTAAGTGAACAGCCTACAAAATAACTTGTAGTTTCAGGGCCTTCCCTTTACCTACAATCTTGGCAGTCTTTGTTGCACATATTCAGTGATGTGCTCTTACAAGTAATACAGGCTTCGCTTTCCTAACGTTTTGAATTCTGTTCAAGCAGTAGATAGTGTTCAGGAAATCCCTAATCACAGTTCTTTTCTCCATCCTTGGCTAATTTCTGTTAAGATCTGAATTATTTTAACAGTCTTATCTTTTAATGGTAAGGAAAAAGAAGAGTAGGGAGAAGTCTAGTCATCTCATTCCTTAGCAGCATTCTTGGTTGCATACTACTATCATCTGAGATTTTTAAACATCCTGATTTGAAGTTGAGCATTGATCAGCCAGTCCATACCTCCACCTTTCCAAGCATGATTTCCTTCTCTAAGGAATAGTCTCCCCTAGCAACATGCTCAAAGTATGGGAGACCAAGTTTCATCATCCTTATTTACAAGGAGTACTCTGGATTCGCCTTCTCCAAGACATATCTGTTTTTTCTTTTGGCCGTTCAAGGGTTATTCAGTACTTTCCTTCAACATCACAGTTCAAAGGCATCAATTTTTCTCTTGTCATCTGTATTCATTGTCAAATTCTCAGATGCATAGTAAGTGATTGAAAAGACTATAGTCTCAATCAGGTGCACCTTAGTCCTCAAACTAGCATAACTGCTCTCAGTAATTTGGAGAGGTCCCTGATTGCAGTTTTTTCAAGTGCAATACATCTCCTAAGTTCCTGACTGCCAGTACCAAGTTTATTGACTGTACCAATGAATTAGAATGGCTAAAGAGACACTGCCTTTGGGTTAACAAAGTAGCTCACTATAGACTATACAACTAAATAATTATTTTATGACGTAGATATTTCATGTGTGTGTGTGTGTGTGTGTGTATATAAATATATATATATATATATATATATAATTTTCATATATGAGTTCTAGTGGTCGAGTGGCAAGAAACTGCCTTGGAATCCCTAAGGAACACAGTTCATGTCCACCAGCTCTGCAGGAGAAGAGTGGGCAATCTTCTCTCATGCAATTAACTGCCTCTGAAAACCCACTGGAGGATCAGCTATGGGTCGGTTCCAACCCTATGGTACACAACACACATGCATACATATATCACTCACACTCATTCATTGTCATTAAGTTTGAACAGACTTAGCTGACCCTCCAGCAGGCTTTCAGAAGGTGTAAATTGCACAGGAAGAGATTATTCCTCTTTTTTCAGTGGAGCACCTAGTAGATTTGAACACTATCTCTTTAGTTTAGCAGTACCTAAACCTCCTACCTAACCCTCTTATAGGAGCTTATGTCTTGATTAGCAATCCAACTCTCTATGGACTAGGCCATCACATGTCTATCTCTGTATCTATGTCACTATCTATATCTGTATCTGTATCATAAGAGGGTCAACTACAGGTTAGTTAAAACTCAACAGCAAACAGCTATTATGCACACATACTTTGGTGGCCTAATGTTAACAAGTTATGCTGCCAACCCAAAAAGTTCCAATTCATCAGCTTCTCCAGGGGAGCAAAATGGACCATCTCCTCCTGTGTGATTTATATCTTCTGAAATCCTGCTGGACGACTAGCTACAAGATGTTTCTGACTCGACATAACAACAACTGGTGGCTTAGTCATAAGGATTTATCCTGATAACTCGAAGACATATGTTTCAAATATACCAGGTGCTCCATGAGAAAGAAATAAGCAATCTCCTCTCATGTGATTTACTGCTCTGAAAAAAACACTGGAGGGTCAGCTAAGAGATAGTTCAATGATACTTAACAACAGCAACTATATCCACCTCCTTATCTTTTCTCTAAATATGTGTCTTAGCGCTGCTGTTAATAATGAGTCAATCCAGCTCATACAGACTCTTCTTACTGTGAAGTAAGATCAGGTTGTCTACTTCTGAAAGGTTACAGCCCTGAAAATCCAATATACTGCAAGCAGTGCTACACTGTTCTCAACACTTGGAGTCACTTCCTTTGAGGAAGATTAGAACTAAAAGATCGGGTTTCTAAGTCTGTAATAATATACTTCTGCAAAAGACTTCTTTAAAGTGTTAAAAACGTTCCTTTGAGGACTAGCCTCAAAGTCTGGTTCTATACATATTTTCACTCACCTCATACACATGTAAAATAATATGATTGGTGGAAAATAGTAAATATCTCATAGAATGTAAGAGAAATGAACAAGTCTGTAATAGAGGAAGTTCATTGCAAAAGTCCCTTCAAAGAATGGTGTGGTTTCTTCTCACATGCTTATTCAGTTTAACAGAATGGACAAGTCCCTGGAGAAGGAAATTCCACTTTTAACAATAGTAAGTAGAAAAGAGCAAGACTTTCAAAGGAGTGAACTAGCACAGTGGTGGCAACAAAGCTCAAACATGCCAGCAGTTACTAGCAAAGCGCAAGAGAAGCAGTGTTTTTCCTTCTGTTGCACACAGGCACTGTGAGCCTGAGCAGAATTACCAACAGCAGCCAATCTCCCCTGAAACATCTTCCTCCCACATGTGTATGTCCTACTCACTCCAATTGTGACAAATTTCACAATTAAAGTTACATATTAACACATGGAATGAAAAGAATGACTTGTTCCTTCAGTGGTTTCACTAGGGTGGGTATTACCTGTGCAGGACTCATGATGGTACCTCTCTCCAGTGTCCACCTCCCACTACAATTTTAGCCAATTCTAGACTATATAGAATCCTTGGTAATATTTGCTATCAATTTTACCTGAAAATAATAGGTGATAAATTTTGTTATGAATTGTTTCACTACATTATTTCTCAAATTATATTAATATTAACAAAACGGAGAAGGGATACAGCTCTGAAACACATACTTTTGACTTTAAGCTATGCAATGTTCTCTTACTCTGTTCAGACAACAGCTTTTTTGTCTAGGTATAGGTTTCGCATAAGAACAATTAAGTATTTTGGAATTCTTATTCTTCTCAATGTTATCCATAATTTGTTATGATCTACACAGTGAAATCCCTTTGCATATTCAATAAGACAGGCATTCTTAAAATATAATAAAAATATAAAATATAGACATTCTTCCGGCATTCTCTGCTTTTAGGAATGGTCCATCTGGCATCAATGAAGTGAAGAGGACTTGAAATACTTGCTGCAGAGGATCAAGGACTCTATCCCTCAATATGGATTTTATCTCAACATAAAGAAAACAAAATCCTTACTACTGGACCAATAACTTGTGGTTGCTGTGAAGCCAAACACTGTGACACTGATGAGTCAAATGCGAGAATGGTTACCCATGCTGGACAGTGTTTGGTGAAGCTCCCTGATTAAAACAAGCCTGAAAGCAGGAGTGGCATCCACTTTCACAATAGCTTGCCTCTGGAAACCCTATGAACCTGGAGAAAGGATGAAAGTTACACAGGAGGTGTCCAGGACTTTCATTCGCCTGCAACTCGATGGCACTTAACAACACCAACAATAACAGGAGAGAGAGAGAGAGCAAGAGCGAGAGAGAGAGAGAGAGAGAGCGTGCAAGCATGAGCAAGTAGTTAGCCGAGAGGACATAAAGCCATGCTCCCAAGCCAAAGGTGGGTGAGTCTACCCTGCGGCCCTCAGCCCTGCCTTTAACTGTTTTTGGTGAAACATTCTTCTAGGTCGTATAACCCGGGTATGTCCACTTGCTGTAGAGAGGTAACTCGTGGTTGCTGTGAAGCCGAACACTGTGACACTGAAGAGTCAAATGCAAGAATGGTTACACATGGTGGACAGTGTTTGGTGAAGCTCCCTCATTAAAACAAGCTTGGAAGCAGGAGTCGCATACACGTCCACAATAGCTTGCCTCTGGAAACCCTATGAACCTGGAGAAAGGGTGAAAGTTACACACAAGATGTCCAGGACTTTCATTCATAGGGTTGCTATGAGTCACCTGTGACTCGATGGCACTTAACAACAACACAACAACAACTGGACCAATAGGTAACATCATGATAAATAGAGAAAAGACCAAACTTGTCAACTATTACATCTTATTTGGATCCACAATCAATACCCAGAGTACAACAGTCATAAAGTCAAAACACATCTTGCATTTGAAAAATCTTCTGTAAATGACTTCTCCAAAGATCTAAGGACCAGTGATGCCAATTTAGAGACCAATGTGGACTTGCTCCAAACCATGGTCTTTTCAATTACTCGCTATGCATCTGAAGGTTGGGCAAGGAATAAGGATTTTAGAAGAAGAATTGATATCTTTGAGTTACAGTGTTAGAAAAAAGTGCTGAATATCCCATGGACTACTAAAAGAACAAATAAATATATCTTGGAGAAAACCAGGCAAGGATGGTGAAATTTCATCTCACATACTTTGGGCATGTTGTTAGAAGAGGTCAGTTCTTGGAAAGAAACATGTTGTTTGGAAGGATGGAGGATAATAGAGAAAGAAAGATCCTGGCAAGGTGAATTGACACAGTGACAGTATCATTGGGATCACGTACTATCAGAAATGATGAAAATGGCACAGGATAAGACAATGTTCAGATCTGTTGCTAATAGGATCACTATGAGCTATAGTTTATTTGATGACACTTGAAAATAACTACCAAGTTATTCTGTAAAAGTTTTTCCACTTAAATTATAACAGAATTAGTTACAAAATTACCAACAACTGAGCAGAAATCTTTTAAGATTCTTCTCATTTTCATCTATTTATAATTCTTTAACTTGTATTATTTTCCAAAAAGTTACTGATATAAGTTAAAAAAATGTGACTTACCACAATGTTGTAGCTAAAATACTAGGAAATTTGGCCAAATCAGTGACTTATTTGAACAATAATAAATGCTTGTAGCATGCAGCTATGTGATTTGAAGTATTATTATGATTGAGTGATAACAACAGCTCTGTCCAGGATATATTAGAAGATTCAAAAAATAAATGAGTCTACAGTTTTAGCTGGGTAGATATATTAACACACTTAAGCTGGACTTGTGAAAAATATTTTTCTTCTTATGGAAGGAATATAGAGAGTCCCTGTACCAGAAGGAATTGGCTGACACAGAAGAATTTCCTGAAATAATGTTTGAGCAAGAGCCTATGGTGATGAAAGAGGAAGTTCAAGTTACTCTGAAAGAATTGGAAAAAAACAAGGCCCCAGGAGTTGACATATTTTAGCAAACAGATGCTACCATGGATGTGCTAAGTTGTGTCAAGAAATCTGGAGGACAACCACCTGACTAACTGACTGGAAGAGATCGATATTTGTTCTCATTCCAAAGAAAGGTGACCTGGAAGAGTGTGGAAATTATCAAACAATATCATTAATATCACATGCAATCAAGATTCTGCTGAAAATTATCCAAAAACGAATGGCACAAGACATCACCAGAGAACTGCCAGATGTGCAGGCTGGAACTAGAAGAGGTTGTGGTACTAGGGATATTACAGCTAATGTTAGATGGATTGTGGCAGAAAGCAGAGAATACCAGGGGAATGTCTGTCTGTGCTTCATTGACTATGCAAAGGCGTTTGACTGTGTGGATCATAACAAACTGTGTCTGACTCTGAGAAGACTGGGATCCCAGATCATTTAATTGTGCTTATGTGAAACCTATACTTGAACCAAGAGGAAGTCATCAGAACAGAGCAAGGGTACACTACATGGTTCAGAATTGGGAAGGACGTCCACTGGGGATGTATACTGTCTCCATACCTTATCAATCTGTATGCAGAACAGATCATCCAGGATGCTGGATCAAGGATGCTGGCATCAGGATTGGAGGAAGATTCATCAACAATCTGAGTTATGCAGATGACACAACCCTACTTGCGTAAACTGAGGAAGACCTGAGGCACTTGCTGTAGAAGGTCAAGGACTATAGCCTTCAATACAGATTGAAGCTCAATATCAAGAATACAAAGGTTCTCACCACTGGGCCAACTGACAGTATCAGTATGGATGGTGAAGAGATTGAGAAAGTTAACAGTTTTAGTTTGCTTGACTCCACAGTAAACAATCTTGGTACCAGCAGCCAAGAAATCAAGAGATGAATTGCATTAGGAAAGTCAGCTGTCAGGGACCTCTCCAGAGTACTGAAGAGCAACAGCATCAGGCTGGCGACTAAGATGCGCCTGATCCAGGCCATAGTCTTTGCAATTGTGTGCTATGTATCAGAGAGCTGGACAGTGACTAGGGATAATAGAGAATTGATGCCTTTGAGCTGTGGAGCTTAAGAAGAGTATTGAAAATACCATGGACTGCTAGGAGAACAAACAGGTTTGTCTTGAAGAGGGTGAAAACAGGCTCCTTGGAGGCAAGGAATCTGAAGCTTCATCTGACAGATTTCGGGCATGTTGCAAGGATGGACCATTTCTTGGAGAGGAACATCATGTTTGGGAGAGTGGAGGAACAGGGCAGGAGTGGAAGACCCTGGATGAGATGGATCGATTCAGTGGTTGGAGTAATGGGAGTGGGTGTGTCAGAGACGGTGAGGTTGACAGAGGACAGAGCAGGGTTTAGGGGCTCTTGTACATAGATAGAGTTGCTATGAGCCCCAAGTGACTTGATGGTACATAACAACTACAACAACATAGACAAGTAGAGGAATATGACTGCAAAAAGAACAAAAAGACCTCTTTTGGAAGAAGCAAGGACGGTGGAATTTTGCTGTAAGTGAGGTCAGTCCTTAGCAAAAGACATCATGCTGGGAAAAGCAGATGATAAGTGAAAAAGAAGACCCTCAATGAGATGGATTCACACAGTGACTTACTATATGCTTAAACCTCAGGGAGTGTCAAGATAATGTAGGAGCATGCAGAGCCTCAACCTGCCGAATCTAGAGGTCCTACCAGTTGGAGTTGACTCTGGCATACAAGAGCAGCAATATTGTTTATTTAAAAAAAAGACAAACAAAAAACCCACACACACACACAAAACAAACAAAAAAAAAACCAAACAACCCAACTTTTGCTGAATCATTGAACAAAAATGTAATACACAGTCATTTTAATGTCATCTCTTCTAACAGTGTCACCCTGGGTAGCCTGTACCCCTGTATTTGCTAGTGACCCTATCACTCACCTTCTCTGACTTTGGTGCCTCCAAGGACTATGGCAGATATGCCCACAGATGACGACAAAAGCCAGATACAAATGTTGATGATCTTTGCCTTCAAAGGTGTACGAAAATCCAGTGCCTTGACAGGGTGGCACACCGCGATATAGCGGTCCACACTCATCATGGTCAAGGTGAATATGCTAGTGAACATGTTGTAGTAGTCGATGGAGATGACGATCTTGCACAGGACATCCCCAAATGGCCAGGAGTTCATCAGGTACACCGTGCTCTGGAAGGGCATAGTTGTTGTCACTAAAGCATCTGCCAGAGCCAGGTTAAAGATGTAAATGTTGGTTGCTGTCTTCATCTTTGTATATCTACAACATAAGAAACAATGTTACTTTTTCCCATATTCCTGTAAAATCTATGAGGTAAAGTGACTTTTGTTTTTTATTCACATATTCTTTACATATACTGATGCTCTTAAATGTCAAAAGTTCTCTGATGGACACTTCTTCCTTGAACACTAACCTAAGGTAGATCTGGTAACAATCTATTTCACTAAGAGTTTATCCAAGAGAACCTGATGGAGCAGGTCTACTCATGAGGGGTCACCATGAGTCAGAACAGATCAGATGTAGGACAATATATTTGCATTTGGTTTTAAATATGGAAAAGAAATTGGGAATTATAGAAAACTTTAAATCCTGGCTTTAGTTGACTTAAATTCTAGAGCTTTTATAAAAAAACATTTTATTGTTGTAAACAATTCAAATAACATGATTTTTTTAACTCAATATTTTTACTCTACAATTCCTTAATACTAATTAGTTTAATCATGATAGACAATTATCACAAAAGCTAAACAATAAAGTATAAATACAAATTACTTTGTTTTTGTTGTTTGCCATCGTCGAGTCGACCATGAGCATGACTAACAGTGACCCTATGACAAAAGGCCTGAATTCTTTCTATAACTTTCATTATTTATCAAAGTTCAAATGACTATACATAGAAGTATTCTTAACAAATGTACACATAATACTAGCTTTGTCATTGTCAATTCACTTCATTGTATTCAGAATTGATAGCGTGAAGTATTTCATAATATTTCAATTTTGGGTTTTGGGTTTGTTTTGTTTTATTTTGATTGCGTACACTCCATACCTTTTCAACCTGTATGCAGAGCAGATTATCCGAGAAGCTGGACTCTATGAGGAGAAAGCGTGGTGTTAGGATTGGTGGACAAACTATCAGCAATCTGTGTCATGCAGATGACACAACCCTGCTCACTGAAACTGAGGAGGACCGCAGCCTTCAATATGGACTGAGGCTCAATGTCAAGAAGACAAAGATTCTCACCACTGGACCAATCGGTAACATCAGGATGGATGGCGAAGAGATTGAAATTGTTCACAGCTTCAGTTTGCTCGGCTCCACGGTCAACACTCTTGGCACCAGTAGCCAGGAAATCAAAAAACGTATTGTGATGGGAAAGTCTGCAGTTAGGGACTTCTCTAAAGTACTCAAGAGCAGTGGTGTCTCTCTGGAGACTAAGGTGCGCCTGATACAGGCCATGGTCTTTGCAATCACTTGTTATGCATCAGAGAGTTGGACAATGACTAGGGAGGATAGAAGGCAAATTGACGCCTTTGAGCTGTGGTGCTGGAGAAGAGTATTGAATGTACACTGGACTGCCAAGAAAACAAGCACATTCATCCTGGAGAGGGTTAAACCAGGCTACTCCTTGGAGGCAAGGATTCTGCGGCTTCATCTGACATACTTTGGACATGTTGTAAGGAGAGACAGGTCTTTGGAGAGGGACATCATGCTTGGGAGGGTGGAGGGATGGTGCAGGAGAGGAAGACCCTCTATGAGGTGGATTGATTCAGTGACTAGGGTATTCGGGATGGGTGTGTGAGAGGCCATGCGATTGGCACAGGATAGAGCAGGGTTTAGGGCTGTTGTACATAGGGTCGCTATGAGTCGCAACCCACTCGATGGTACATAACAACAACAACAAAACATTGTTTTTGTTATGTGCTCTAAAGTCAGAATCAACTCATAGCTGGCCTCCGGCAAATTTTCAGAGACTGTAAATACCAAGAGAGATCACCTATATGGGAGCAGCTGCTGGCCCCAACAGCATGACTTTGGGTTTGCAGTGCAACTCCTTACCAGTTAGCCCATCAGCCAATTTCATTCTGATGACTCCTTAGTAAATTGGCTTTGATTCGGGTAAAATACCACATTTTACTCATTATCATTGCCTTTGGTTAGGCCACAGTGGACATGCTAGGTCATAGTCTGCAGAACCATTTTCCATCTATTTCTGGCCTCACAGAAAGGCCTACTGAATCCTCTTCTCCAAAGGAATTTTCTCCACTTTCAATTCCATGCACCTCCCACCCTCCAGCCCCCTCACCTCCCCACCCCTTCAAGCTCCCCACCCCTTCTAACCCCCTACCCCTCCCACTCCACACCTCATTCACAGTACACACACACACACACACACACGCACACTTTGTCCTATTACTCTTCTTGCTTGCTCAAGATGAGCCCTCTTTGGCCTTGCTTAATAAATCTGGCTTGATTGTAGAGGTATTGTCTGGTATGCCTCATTTAAACTTAAACCTTTCATTGTCAATGTTCTATAAATAATAAACTGAACATTTGCCCCTGATCATCTATGAAAGACACTAGCAAACTCCATGCTGAAGCATTGCATGAAGTACATACTAGCAACTACAAGATGAATTTAAGAAAAGGTAGTTTTTAAGTGCAGTTCCTAATAACTCAAATACATTGTGTAAAACATTGTGTAATACATACTCAACTTTTCCCCCTCAGATTTATTTTAAGAAACCAACAATTGTTATGTCTTTGAAATGAAACATTTATTTTTACTTTTTAATAGTTCCAACTACAATTGCCAAAGGACCATTAGTTTTGTTGATTTCTGCATACTAGCTTAACACTAGATATTCATAGTCTTAAGTGCATTATAGAGATAAATCAGGCTATGCCCTTTTCTTATACACATTATTTCACCAAATGTAATCTGATACGTCTGGTAAGGCAGGTAAGAAACACATCTGACGTGGTTTTTCTCCAATCAGGAGAGACTTTTAGAGGAAGTCATTTGTTTCACTTTCTAACCAAAGGACTTTAATTTTCAGACTAGGTCAAAGTCACTACTTTTAAGACCAAATTATTCTCCCTATTGTAATGTGAAGTTTAGCACACCTTCTATGTTGAACTGAAAAGGAATTAAAATTATTATTTTCATTAGAGAGTGCTTCTTCAGACATCTCTGAAACTTTGAAATTTCCACACTTCTCTCATAGATTCCCAGGGTCCCCGAGGCTGAGGTACCTTGAAAAGCCCATATGTTAACTGCTTTCTACTCATCTCGTATTTGCATAAATCACCAAAATTTATGCAATTTGCCTCAGTCATGTTTCAGGAGTCAGACGTTTTCAATGTTTTGTTTCTGTCTTATATAAAGGGTCGTTTACAACAGTTGTCTATAGTCAAACCATTTCTACAGTGGCTGTAATACCAATGTCAGTGGTATTTATTCATATTTGTGTGTAAGTTATTCAATTCATGCAGTTTCCCATAGAAACTTCTTTTGAAAGTTAGTGACAGGATATTCAAAGCTACCTTTGAAGGCAGAGAGTGTGGAGTCTGAATTTCCAGGTTGTGCCAAGAAATCTGGAGGATAATTGCCTGGCCAACTGACTGGAAGAGATCCATATTTATTCCCATGGGGAAAAAAAAGACTCAACAGAGTGTGGAAATTATTGTAAAATATCATTCATAACACATACAAGCAAAATCTTGCTGAAGATTACCCAGAAATGACTGGAATAGAGAACTATCAGAAATAAAAGCTGGATTTAGAAAAGGTCATGACACTAGAGACATTTTTTGCCATTGTCAGATGCATCTTCTCAGAAAGCAAAGGGTACCAAAGGGATATCTGTGTTTAACTGACTATGCAAAGGCATTTGGCTTTGTGGATCATGACAAATTGTGGTTAACTTTGAGGAGAATGGAAATCCCAGAACACTTGATTGTGCTTATGTGAAACCTATACCAGGTCTTTGCAATCACTGGTTATGCATCAGAGAGTTGGACAATGACTAGGGAGGATAGAAGGAGAATTGACGCCTTTGAGCTGTGGTGCTGGAGAAGAGTATTGAATATACCATGGACTGCCAAGAAAACAAACAGATTCATCCTAGAGAGGTTAAACCAGGCTACTCCTTGGAGGCAAGGATTCTGGGGCTTCATCTGACATACTTTGGACATGTTGTAAGGAGAGACTTTGGACATGTTGTAAGGAGATGTCCTTGGAGAGGGACATCATGCTTGGTAGGGTAGAGAGACAGTGCAGGAGGGGAAGAACCTCTATGAGGTGGATTGATTCGGTGACTGGGGTAATCGGGATGGATGTGTCAGAGGCCATGCGATTGGCACAGGATCGAGCAGGGTTTAGGGCTGTTGTACATAGGGCCGCTTTGAGTCGCAAACGACTCGACGGCACATAACAACAACAACATACTAGGACCAGGAAGTAGTCATCAAAACAGAACAGGGAAACGCTGCTCAAAATCAGGAAGAGAGTGTGTCAGGGATATGTTCTGTCCTCATATCTTTTCAATCTATAGGCAGAACAGATCATTTGGGAGAATGAGCATTCAGGATTGGATGAAGACTCATCAACAACCTATATTATGCAGACACAACCTTGCTTGCTGAAACTTAGGAAGACCTGAAGTGCTTGCTACTGAATGTCAAGGACGTCTTCAGTCTGGATTAAAACTCAACATCAAGAAGACAAAGATTCTCACCACTGGACCATTTAGCAGCACCTTGACGGATGGAGAAAAGAGTGAGGTTGTTAACAATTACAGTTTGTTGGGTTCCACAGTCAACATTCTTGGCACCAGCAGTCAGGAAATCAAAAGGTGAATTGCATTAGGTAAATCTGATGCCAGGGACCTCTCCAGAGTACTGAGAAGCAACAATGTCAGTCTAGAGACTAAGATGTGCCTGATCCAGACCTCCGTCTTCACAACTACTTACTATGCATCAGAGAGCTGGAAAATAACTAAGGATGACAAGAAGAATTGATTCCTTTGAGTTGTAGTGCTGGAGAAGAGCCTTGAACATACCATGGACTTCCAAGAAAACAAATAGGTCTGTCTTGTAGAGGGTGAAACCAAGTTTCTCCTTAGAGGCTAGGATTTTGAAGCTCTGCTTCACATACTTTGGGCATGTGGCCTCTTTGGGTATGTGTCCTTAGGGAAGAACATCATACTCAGAAGGCTGGAGGGACAGCTCAGGAGAGGAAGACCCTGGATGAGATGAATTAATACAGTAACTGAGGTGATGGTGATAGATGTTTCAGCGTCCGTGAGACTGGCTCAAGACAGGGCAGGCTTCAGAACTATGGTATGTATGGTCACTTTGAATCACAGGTGATTCAATGGCTCATAACAACAACAGGAGAATTTTAAAAAAAGTCATAAGTGCAGTTCTTGGTAACTCAAATACATTGTGAAAATATTTTAAGAATACACTGTAAACTACAGGTGCCTGTACTGGCACCAGTACCTGGTGGCTTCTGTTTTGAAACTGTCAAAACAACAATGCTTTATTCTGGGTGATTTATATTGTTATTCGCATTTGCACTTTTCACTCAAATATTAAATATCTATAGGAGGAAACACTAGTGGCGTAGTGGTAAGGAGTTGCACTGCCAATCAAAAAGCACATGGTTCAAATCCACCAGCTGCTTCATAGAAGAAAGTTGGGTGATCTCCTCCCATGTGATATACTGCCTCTGAAAACCTGCTGGAGGGTCAGCTATGGGTTAGTTTCAACACAATAGCGATAGCACATAACAACTGCTAACACAAAAGTTTAGAAGTTTGAGTCCACTCAGAGTTTCATCAGTAGAAAAGTCTGGAAAATTCTCCCAAAGATGTAGTCATTGGAAGTCTTATGAAACACAGGTCTACTCTGATATTCATGGGGACATTTGGGCTCAGCATGGCTTGAAACAAATTGGACAGCAACTGGTAAATCCTCAACTCATACAGTGTTGAGACTCATAGCTGATCTTCTATTGAGTGTTGGTCAGGTATAAATCTCTAAATTAACTCAAGCTGATCCTCTAACAAGGTTTGAAAGGCTACATGGAAGGAGACTGCCTTTCTTTCTCTGTAGGAGTGGTTGGTAGACTCAAACAGCCAGAAGTACCACCTTATGAGTTAGCAGTGCCACTCCCTACAGACTATGCTAAGCAGAGGTCTCTGATAAACTAACGTGTTAGAAACTGATTACGTAGAATAGCCAAGCACTGAGAGCAGTGGCTATTTAAAGGCATAGATAACAGCAGGGTCATTACTGAACACCAGCCAACTATTTTAATGAGAAAGCTCAACATGCTATCTATTTATATATTGTCTTCTTAAAAATAAGGTTTTTTTGTTTGGAAAATGCAATTTACAAATAAACATCTTACTCTTTCCATTTCTTCCCATGAAATTCCTGGATCTAGCAAAGACTCTGAAAGGTCCCAGCTTTGACTTCTTCTCTTCTATTTTGTGACTCTCTTTTTTAAGTGAAATTAATTCCTTGCTTTATAAAGTTACACAGACCTGGGATCTAGTTCTTACTTTCTCTCCAAAGAATAGGTAGGTTTTAGAAAAACTACTAAATACCCTGATTCAGTTTCCCCTTTGACAAAAAACACAATCTTACTTCACAGAGTTCCTGAGATAATGAATAGAATGTGCCTGCCCAAAGTACACATTCCAATTTTTTCCTTTCCCCAGTTTCTTTTCCACCTCTTACATGAGTCAAAGCTTCCAGTTACCACTGGGAACAGAATGGAATGTCTTTTCTAGTTTAAGGTCCCTGTTTAAATTTACCCTATTCGACTTCAATACAAAAGATGAGACTAAAAATTACCTCTGGAGCCACAAATGCTAGAAGAACATGGATGGCGTGACACACAAGTTACAATAAAATAGAATATGTGACCTTATGTAATCATAAAATGTGCAATAACTTTTTGTTTTCAGATTCACAAAAAAATATTTATAACACACAGATGCATGAAACAGATGCTCTAACAATAGTACCAAAAGTCCTTGCTGTGCTAAGACTATTCATGTTGGAGTTGTCACCTCAGCCACCCTTGAGAGTAAAGGACCTAACAACCACCTGTGCTTTCAGTGCTAATGACCATGGCTTTGTCCAGTGCTCTAGCTTCAGGGCATGTCCATTGTATTGCTGAGATGATTTCATATCATTGATGACAATCAAAACCATGGATTTTTTAAAAAAACAAAACTCAACAATAACAAAAAAAACTCCATAGGTCAGGGCTACACACTCTATCTGCTTTATTTCACTCACAACAACTCCAGGGGGTGGGAAGTGGGTGGCATCATTATGTCAGTTTTAGAGATGCAGCAGCTATGAGCGTGCACACCTCTCAAAGGACTGTGGTTAACAAAAAGCACATCAGAAATCAAGTTCAAGTCTGAGTAGTTCCAGTTCCTGGATTCTTCTAGGGCTCTAGGAATTGATAATGGATCTGCTGTAGTATTTCCATGTATCTCTTTTGATTCTCATCTTAGTGCTGTTTGAGGTTCTCCAAAGATGAATGGAATTTCCCCCCAAATAGAGATGAGCAAAGTGAGACTCAGCAAGGTGAATAGGTCTACCTAAAATGTCCAAGAGCCAGGTGGCAGCAGAGCCAGAGACGGATACCTATACATAAGGATTGAGAAAGGCTGCTCAAGCAGTGTCCTCTCTTTTGAGGTACTGGAGGGCATTCTCTTTTGAGCATACAATAGTGGAACAGGAGAATTGCAAAATTATGTCCCCATCATTAAAATAATTAACAAATTCCAAGTGTCATAAACATCTTCTATCAGTCCTTTTATTTACTACCCTCGACTGGATTCTGTGGATTCTATTCATAGAAGATCCTCACTTTAAAGATACAGAGGGTCTCGGTATTGTTTGCATGCAACTGAAAGAATCAGCACTTTCATTTGTGACATCTCCACTGGCGGGGGATGGGGGAGTCGTATTTTTTCCTTCTTATTATAATAAGAAGTGAATTCATTTTCTATTTTATCCACATGACATTAGAATGATCGGCAAGCATTTCAGGTAAAATGGCAGCCATCTGGACAAGAATCCTAGCTCAGGCAGAAAAGCTGGAGGAGGGACTGATGGGGAGTTGCTGCACTTTTTAGCATACACACCACGAAGCATACGGCAGTAAAAGAGAAAAGACTGTGTGCTGACCTCAGCAAGTCAGCTGCGCTACAAACCTGGAAACTCCAAGACAGGCACAGGGGGTGGGTGTACCCAGGCTGGAAGAGGAGGGCACCACGGAAACCCTGGCTGCACACCAAGACAGCCACCACCAGGAGACACAATTGTTACTGTGACAAATTTGTTTCAGCACAAATTTATTTTTATAAAAAAGTCCTTATATTTATAACAACAAAAGAGAGCCTCAACTTCTAGGACCCTGAGATGAGAAGAACCAGCTTGTGCCTGGCCCCCACTGATGACCACTCTAAAAAGATCAACACAGAAGATCTTGTATGGAATAGGGGAAATGTAGAACAAAATTAAAAAATATAAGAACCAGTATAGCTGACTGGTCCAACAGAGACAAATGGATCCCCTAAGATTGTGCCCATTAGTCACTTTTTAGACCTGGATATAAGCTCATATCTGTGGTTCAACTTTTAATCAAATGAGAGACAGGACTTTGAGGTAAGCAAAACACCAACAAGGCACACAGTTCTCAGAATAACTCACAATATAAAGTTAAAAGAGCAACAGTTGTCCAGAAATAGAGCCCTGAAGGCATGAAAAGGAAGAACAGATGGATTAATATAAATGGGAACTATAGGGAGGAAGTTGGAAAATTTAGTTCTATTCTGAGGATTTGGATAGACTCAAAGTCAACCAAAATATGACTTTGAGTCTATCCCACCTGAATTTCAGAACCATCTCAGGAACAGGTTTGAGGCCTTGAACACTAATGAGCGAAGAC
>NW_006400037.1:469152-473477 GCF_000299155.1 Elephantulus edwardii
GTGTCAGAGACAGTGCGATTGGCACAGGACAGAGCAGAGTTTAGGGCTGTTGTATATAGGGTCGCTATGAGTCTCAAGAGACTCGACGGCACAGAACAACAACAACAACAACAACAACATTCTGGGGATTATGATTAATATTATGAGATAAAATGCATTTGAACGATTGAGTAAAAAATAATATGATTTGTAAATTTTCATGTAATCACTATAAAAAAGTAAACATTTTTAACAATCTTTTCTTACATCTATCAAAACAAAAACTCTATGCTAATTTACTTTTGAACCTTCTCAGATGTTCTAGACGCCTAGTGAGGAAGGAGTTGCACTGTTAATCCGAAGGTTGGAATTGGAATCTGGCAACTACTCTGTGAGAAAAAACTGGGCAATCTTTTCCTGTCTCTGAATTTACTGCCTCTGAAAACCCACTCGAGGATCGTCAGTGGGTAGGTTCCTTCTTGAAAACATTGAGTTCCTGATTAGAGCTATCACCGTCACCCAAACACAATAATACTTCAAGTCACATGGTTTTAGCTGCCTGTCATAAGCATGATGACAGTATACTGTCATTTAAATTTTCGTAGTCAATGATTCAGTCAAGTTTTCTGTTGTTTCATTTACAAGACTAAGGTAAGCAGTATTTGTGAACCTACATCAACAACTTGTTGGAAGATAAAGTAATAATTAAAGGAAAAGAAAAATGAAAATAATAAAAGCCTTCTGCTTGGTTTCATATATTATTGTAATAAGGTAATTTAATGAAGAAAAATGGTACAACACTATGATAATTAGCAGCTTTGTGATGGATGGAGAAGAGATTGAGATTGTTAACAATTACAGCTTGCTTGGCTCCAAAATCAACACTTGGCACTGCTGTCAAGAAATCAAAAGACAGATTGCTTTGGAAAAGTCTGTTGCAAGAGTACTGAAGAGCAACAATATCAGTCTGGAGACTAAGGTGCATCTGATTCAGGCTGTGGTCTACGAAATTACTTGCAATGTATCCAAGAGCTGGACAATAACTATGAATGATAGAAGAAGGACTTGTGGGGAGAACTGGCAGAACTGGTCTTCCCTAGAGAGAGTGAAACCAAGTTGCTCCCTAGAGGCAGGAATTCTGAGGCTCCATCTCATATACTTGGGCATGTGGCCAGGAGAGACCAGTCTTTGGAGAAGGACATCATGCTTGGAAGTTTGGAGTAACAGTGAAAGAGAGGAAGACTCAGGATGAGATGGATTAACTCAGTGACTGGAGAAATGAGATTAGGTCTGTCAGAGTTGAGGAGATTGGCTCAAAATAGGGCAGGTTTCAGAGATAATGTACATAGGATCGCTATGAGTTGCAGGCAACTAAATGGCACATAACAACATTTATATAACCTAAAAGGTATTACATTTAAGCAATTTATAAATAAATTCATTTAATATTATTATAGAATTAAAATTGATAGTAAATATGACTAAGGATTTTGTATAATATGGTTCAAGAATAAGTCCAGGAGAAGTGTGGTGACACTATGAATTACCATAGTTGGTGGTACTGACCATGTCAGGTCACTGCTTGACAAAACTGTTTTCCGTGACTCAGAGAAAAGGTCTTGTTGCCCCATCATAGCTAAATGAAAAACACTCCTAGCTGAGTGCCCTAATAAATAGGAGGCTCTTCAAAGAGGTGGCCTTCTAATTTGGTAGCTGGAAGAGGTCGTGCATTGCAGAGAGGAACAATGATGATGTGTTAGGAACTATGTCCTTAGGCAGAGTTGCAATGAGGCTTGTCAGGAGGAACAGCAGCTTTGCATAACTGTGCTCTTTTAGTGTTTTGTTCTTCCCCTCTGCCCGCTGTGACGAGACAAGCCAACCCCACGGAGATAATGCCCAGATCATCCTTTCCTATTGAAGTACATGGTCCATGTACTTTAAATTTTTCTTTTCTATTTCAGTGATGTTTCCTTAATAAGACTTTCTCCTGTTTAATTACAATAGCATATCAACCTTTAAACTTGATAGCTGCTGTTGTTTTTTGGATGCCTCTGAGTTGTTTCAAACTCACAAGGAGTCTAGGTCCAAAAAAAATAACAATATTGTACAAACCAGTGTTGTTCTCATAATTAATGTTATAGTTGCTGACATGTTGTCAATCCATCTTAATGAGAATATTCCTCTGTTACTTTTACTATCTACCAAGCATGATGTTCTTCTCCAAGAACTGATCCCTCCTAATAACTTCTAATAACAGAATACCTAAGTCTGGCCAGTTCATGATATAGTCAATATTCTCTGTCAACAACAACATTTAAATGTGTGAATTATTCTTGATTTTTTCTTATTTATTGGCAAGCTTTAATATCTGTATCACCTATATCATTGTTGTTGTTGTTGATAGCTGTTGAGTCGAGAATAACCCCTAGAGACCCTATGAACCAAAGACCAGAAGTCTTTTTATCAAAGTTCAAAGAAATTCCAGAGGCATGTTATTTAGGAAGTGGATGCCACTTTTGCTTCCAAATCTGTATTAAAGTGGGAGCTCCACCAAACACTGTCCAACATGGGTAATCCTTATGACATTTGACGTCCCAATGGTGTAAGGTTCAGCATCACAGCAATCCCAGGTTACCTCAGTACAGCAAATTGAAAGAAGAATCTTGTACCACTTAGAGGAATGTTCCTTCAAAATATATTAATAACCAACTTTTAAGTACAAAGGCTTTCCATGAGTTCTTGTTGTCCCTAAACAAGAGGCTTAAATTAAAAAAAAAACAAACAAACAAAAAAACACAACCAATATAATATGTTGATGTTGTTGTTGTTGTTATTGTTGTTATGTGCTGTTGAGTCGTCTGGGACCCATAGCAACTCTATGAATAGCAGCTCTGAATCCTTCCCTGCCCTGAGCCAGTCTCACTAATTCGGACACACCAACCTCCATTGTCCCAGTTACTATATCAACCCATCTCATCCAGGGTCTTCCTCTCCTGTGCTATCCCTCCACCCTTCTGAGCATGTTGTTCTTCTCCAAACACTGATTTCTCCTGGCCATTTGCACAAAGTATTTGAGACAGAGCTTCAAATCATACTCTTAAAGGAGAGACTTGGTTTCATTTTCCCCAAGACAGAACTATTTCTTTTCTTGGCGGTCATGGTATGTTCGAGACTCGTCTCCAGCACCACAACTCAAAGGCATCAATTTTTCTGTCATCCTTAGTCAATGTCCAGCTTTCTGAAGCTTAGCAGTAATTGTTGAGACCATGCCTGGATTAGACACACCTTAGCCTCTAAACTGACATAGTTGACTTTTCAGCATTCTGAAGAGTTCCCTGACAGCAGATGTTCTCAATGCAATTCATCTTTTGATTTCCTGACTGGTGTTATTAACAGTGTTGACTGTGGAGACAAGCAGGTTGTAATTGCTAGCAACTTTAATCTCATCTCCATCTATTATGGTGCTGCCACTTGGCCCCCAGACTTTATATCTACATCATTTATAACAATATCATCTCTATCTCTATTATCTATCTATCTATCATCTATGTCTATCTATCTCGTTCTCTCTCTCTCTCGCTCTCTCACTCTCTAACTCTGTCTCTACCTTTATCTCATCTATCTGGTGGCCTATTGGCAAAAAGCTGCACTGCAAACCCGAATACATGTGGTTCGAATCCACCAGTTTCTCCTCCTGTGCAATTAACTACCTCTAAAAACCTGCCAAAGGGTCTGCAATAAGTTGGTTCACACTCAATGGCAAACAACAACACACACACACACACACACACACACACACACACGCACACGCATCCCTCACATGACTGAAAATAGCATGACTTCATTCCAGTGCATCTTAATCTTCAAAGTGGTACCTTTGCTTTTGAACATTGTAAAGAGGTCTTTTGCAACAGATTTGCTCAACGTAATATGCTGTTTGACTTCTCAGCCTGTTGCTTAACTTGATGTCAGCTGTGAAACTAAGTAAAATTAAATCCTTGACAATGCTTTTTCTCCACTTATCATGAGGTTATTTATTGGTTCATATGTGACAATTATTGTTTTCTTTGTTGTTGTTGTTGTTATGTGCCATTGAATCCCTTGCGACTCACAGCGACCCTATGTACAACAGCTCTAAACTTTGCTCTGTCCTGTTCCAATCTCATTGCCTCTGACACACTCATCCCAATTGCCCCAGTCACCGAATCAATCCATCTCCCAGAGGGCCTTCCCCTCCTGCGCCTGCCCTCCCCCCTCCCAAGCATGATGTCCCTCTCCAAGGACTCGTCTCTCCTTACAACATGACCAAAATATGTCAGACGAAGCCTCAGAATCATTGCCTCCAA
>NW_006400037.1:473837-488856 GCF_000299155.1 Elephantulus edwardii
GAGTCTTCTTGACATTGAGCCTCAATCCATATTGAAGGCTGCAGTCCCTGACCCTCAGCAGCAAGCGCTTCATGTCCTCCTCAGTTTCAGCAAGCAGGGTTGTGTCATCTGCTTAACGCAGATTGTTTATGGATCTTCTGCCAATCCTGATGCCACATTTCTCCTCATAGAGTCCAGCCTCCCAGATGATAATCCCCATAGAAGATTATAATGTTTGCTTCACATCAATACATATTTCAAATCCTGTTTACTTTCAGCAAGTAAAGTTATATTATCTACTATATTTCATGTTGTTAATTACGCTTCTTCTAATTCTGATGCCACGTTCATCTTCATATAGTCCAGTTTCTTAACTGGTTTATGTTCACCATATAGATTTATAAAAATGTGATGAAAGAATGTAATGCTAAGGCACATCTTTTATTCTTTTAAACTAGGCAGTATGCCCTTTTCTCTTTTAACAACAGACTCTAGTCTATGTGAAGATCCACCATGAACATGATCAAATGTTTTTGGAATTCCTCTCCTTCCCAATGCCGTTCATAGTTTGTTATGATAGTTGTACAGCAGTTTCACAACATCTGCTTACATAACAAAACAAAATGTATTGAGGGATATACCCTTAATGTATTGAGCACCAGGAACGTGCTCACTGCTACAGAGAGAAAATGGCTATTCTGTCATGCCTTAAACAGGATTCATTCTTATACCGGTGGATTAGCAACTAAAGGTCACAGATTCATAACTGATGATGGAAAGACCATCAGGGGAGTTAAAAGTAAAATATCTAGAAGTGAAAAATTGCCAAAGATAGGTTCATGACACTTAAGAGGAATTACATGATTTGTTAAAGACACATACCACACAGTCTATTACAAGATGGTCCCAGAATGATGGACAAGACTAGATTTCTTTTAACCATTCCTCAGTTATGTTTGTTTCTGGAGGTCCATGGTAAAGATTTGAATAACACTGTCTCATAAGACCTAATTTGTATCTGTTGTTGTTATGTACCATAGAGTCAGAACTGACCCATAGCTGACTCTCTGATGTGTTTTCAGAGGCAGTTAATCTCTTGGAAGGAGAATGCCCTTTTTTTTTTCCTCATGGAGCAGCTGGTTTGCTAGAACCGAGTGCCTTCAGGATTGCAGCTCAGCCTCTTGACACTCTAAGCCACCAGAGCTCCCCTCCATCTTGTATCTGTCTATAAAGACAAAAACTCTTTTGGAAAGCGTAGATATCCTGCACAGTTCAAAGTTCAGAGAAAGGCATGTTGTTCTTGAGGTATATAGCTGAAGTCAGCACCCAAGTTAAAGGGACAGCCGTTGGAAATGTCTTTCTCTCTCATTGTCCTCATGAGGAAACCAACTCACAGTTGACCCTCCAGCAGATTACTGGACTGTTAAGTCACAACCTCTGAAGTCACAGCCTCTGAAAATCTTTCTCTAACTGCTTGCCTTTGAGTTGGCAGCTTAACTCCTTACTCATTAAGGCAAAGTCGTTGTAGCTTTTAAAAATCAACATGGATTCCAAATTCATGTCAAGATTTTAAAATTAAGCTAAGGCTCTACATTTGGACTGTCTGATTCACACACAAACTAAGTACCTTTGATTTTAGACTCTCATACATAATGAACACAGTTGAATTCTTCTGCATCGTCAGTAAAACACTCAAACTCAAAAACTTATTAATATCAAGTCAGACCTCTGAACTTCCATTGGATTTTTGAAGCTATAAGTCATACCAAAGAGGTTGTCCACCTTTTGCTTTCAAAGCCATTGGTATTGAATTTGAATTGCCAGAAAGTTGTGGCCTTTGAGTTGGCTATGCATTGTTCCCTATGAAATATGACACCACAGCTTCCTTACAGTACTGGCAAACATTTTTTCTAGTACTTTCTACTATCAGCTAAGAGTCACCTGAGGTCAGGGTCCCATCCCACAGCCTATCTTGACTTCAGCTTGAATTTCTTGCAGTGCCTTGTCAATATACTTACACTATCTATTTTTACAGAACAGAGCAAGGGACCACTGCATGGTTCAAAATTGGGAAGGGCGTACGCCAGGGATGCATCCTATCTCCATACCTTTTCAACCTATATGCAGAACAGATTATCCGGGAGGCTGGGCTCTATGAGGAGAAATGTGGGGTCAGGATTGGTGGACGATTTATCAACAATCTGCGTTATGCTGATGACACAACTCTGCTTGCTGAAACTGAGGAGGACCTGAAGCGCCTGCTGCAGAGTGTCAAGGACTGCAGCCTGCAATATGGATTGAGGCTCAATGTCAAGAAGACAAAGATTCTCACCACTGGACCTATTGGCAGCATCAGGATGGATGGTGAAGAGATTGAGATTGTACACAGTTTTAGTTTGCTTGCCTCCATAGTCAACAGTCTTGGCACCAGCAGCCAGGAAATTAAAAGGCGCATTGCCATGGGAAAGTCTGCTGTTAGGGACCTCTCCAAAGTGCTGAAGAGCAGTGGTGTCTCTCTGGAGACTAAGGTGCGTCTGATACAGGCCATGGTCTTCGCAATCACCTGTTATGCATCAGAGAGTTGGACAATGACCAAGGAGGATAGAAGGAGAACTGATGCCTTTGAGCTGTGGTGCTGGAGAAGAGTATTGAGAATACCATGCAATGCTAGGAAAACAAATAGATTTGTCCTGGAGAGGGTTAAACCGGGTGGCTCCTTGGAGGCAAGGATTCTGAGGCTCCGTCTAACTTACTTTGGACCTGTAGTGAGGAGAGACCGGTCCTTAGAGAGGGACATCATGCTTGGGAGGGTGGAGGGACGGCGCAGGAGAGGAAGGCCCTCTATGAGGTGGATTGATTCAGTGACTGGGATAATTGGGATGGGAGTGTCAGAGACAGTGCGATTGGCACAGGACAGAGCGGAGTTCAGGGCTGTTGTACATAGGGTCGCTATGAGTCGCAGGCGACACGACAGCACATAACAACAACAACAACAACAACATCTATTTTTACATTATCTTCAGCCAGATTTTAGTCTTGTGTCATATTATTCTGTAAAGTCTGCATTTTGCTCCCTGATCTTCCTTTCGAACTTGCATAAATATGGATCTATTTTTGTTGGCCAAAAAGTTAACTTCCCAGTTATGTGATGTAGATGAACAAGCACGCAACATAAAGATTGGAGAGAAACTCATTAACAACTTGTTACATGCAGATGACACAACTCTGCAAGCAAAAAAATAAGGACATTTAAAGCCCTTACTGATGAAGCTCAAAGAGTATAAACTTCAGGATGGTTTACATCTCAAAGAAAAAAAAATCCTTCACAGGTGGACCAATAAACAACATCATGGTAAAAAGGAAAGATTGAAGTTGTCAATGGTTTCCTTTACTTGACAGACATTCAGTGTTCATGAACCAATATTTAGGAAATCAAACAATGAATTCCACTGAGGAAATTTGCTGCAGAGGATCTCTTTAATGTCCCAAAAGAGCATACATGTCATTTTGAGAATTAAGGTTCACCAGATGCAATCTATGACATTTCCAATCACCTTCTATGCTCATAAAAGTTGAACAAAGGATGAAGAAGACTGAAGGATAAATATCTTTGAATTGTGGTTTTGGTAAAGAATATTGAATATATGACAGACTGACAAAAGAATAAATAAATATATATTAAAATTACTTCTTAGAAGCAAGGATGGTAAGACTTCTCATACACTATGGACATATTATCAGAAAGGGATAGTCCCTGGAGATGGTACTAGGCATGGGAAAGTAGAGGTTGGTAATAAAAAGTGAAAGACTCTCAATGAGATAGATTGACATAGTGGCTGAAGCAATGGGTTTAATAACGGAAGAGATGGGGAGGGTATGGAAAAACCAGATAGTGTTTGGTCCTAATAACAATAATAACAACACAAGATCAATTTGAATCAATTTGAATATTGACTGTACCTGTGAAGATGGCCTTATTTGGGGAGATGGCTGTCATTTTCAAATATTATTACATATGTTAAACATCAGAATTGAGTGAGTTAAATTCTTAATCTCTCTGAATGGTATTTAATGAAAGAGGACAGCAATGTTCCACAGCTAGTGTTGGGTGTCAAACAATACTGGGTCTTTTCCCATCCTCACAAGGAAGAGATATTATGTGACGATACAGCTAAATTCAGAAAAGAGACCAAAACAATACAAGAAAGTCATGAGAAGCTGTAGAAGACAAGAAAAAAAAGAAAAAGAGCACAACACAAAACAAAAGTTTTCCTTAGAGTGATCAGAGATCATGGTCTTGTCAGTACCCTGAATTTGGACTTCCAGAAGAAGAGACAAAAAATTTCTCCTCTTTAAAGTCACCCTTAGTGGTAGTTTGCTACTGAAACCTCAGTAAAGTAAAAATACTCTCTGTAGATATAATGAAGTGCTTTCTTGATTCCAGAAGATAATTTCGATAGCAATCAGGACCACACAGGATGTGTGTATGTAAGGACCATCTGCACCTTGAAGCAAACTGATCATCTTATATAACCAATAGTTTTGTTCAACAGTGTTACTGCTATCTGGGCACTGAAAAGAATAGTAATATGAAATATTCTTCTGGGTTTTAAGCAGAAAATGATCTTGCCAAGGTTGTTGTTAAGTGTTGTCATGTTGGTTCCATTTCATAACAAGCCAATGTACAAAAGAACAAAACACTACTGCCATGCACCATCCTTACAATTGTTGCTATGTTTGAGCTCATCGTTCTAACTACTTTGCCAATCCATCTTGTTTAGGGTCTTTTTTTCCCCATTGACCCTCTACTTTTCTAAGCATGATGCTCTTCTCCAGGCTCCATTCATGTCCAAACTATTTGAAATGAATGTTGCTGATCACAACAAACTGTGGATGACTCTGAAAAGAAAGAGAATCCCAAAACATTGGATTGTGCATATGCGAAACTTATACTTGGACCAAGAGACAGTCACCAGAACAGATCAAGGAGATACTGCAAGGTTCAAAATTGGAAAGGAGGTCCACCAGGAATGTATTCTGTCTCCATACCTTTTCAATCTGTGTGGAGAACAGATCATCTGCGATGCTAGGCTGTATGAGGAAAAATTTGGCATCAGGATTGGAGGAAGAGTCATCAACAACCTGAATCATGCAGATGACACAACCCTGCTCGCTGAAACTGAAGAGGACCTGAAGCGCTGCTGCAGAAGGTCCAGGACTGAAGCCTTCAGTATGGATTGAAGCTCAACATCAAGAAAACAAAAAATCTCATCACTGGCCAATTGGCAGCATCAATATGGATAGTGAAGAGATTGAGATAGTTGGCTGTTTTAGTTTGCTTGACTCCCCAGCCAACACTATTAGTACCAGCAGCCAAAAAAACAAGAGACAAATTGCATTGGGAAAGTCTGCTGCAAGGGGCCTCTCTAGAGTACTGAAGAGCAAGAACATCAGGCTGGAGACTAAGGTGCGCCCGATCTGGGCTATAGTCTTCACAGTTGCATGCTATGCATCAGAGAGCTGGACAGTGACTAGGGATAATAGAAAGAGAATTGATGCCTTTGAGCAGTGGTGCTGAAGAAGAAGGTTGAATATACCATGAACTTTTAGGAGAACAAACAAGTTTGTCCTGGAGAGGGTGAAGACGAGTTGCTCCTTGGAGTCAAGGATTTTGAAGCTTTGTTTGACATTCTTTGGTCATGTTGCAAGGAGGGAGCATTCCTTGGAGAGGGACATCATGTTTGGGAGAGTGGATGGACAGTGCAGGAGAGGAAGACCCTTGATGAGATGAATTGATTAAGTGATTAGGGTGGTGAGAGTAGGTGTATTGGAAATAATGAGGTTGGCACAGGATAGAGCAGGGTTTAGGGCTCTTGTACATAGGGTCGCTATGACTCTCGACGACACATGACAACAACTCTGACTGTACTTCTTCCTAGACAGATTTGTTGTTGTTCTGGAAGTTCACTGTTATATCAATTCTTTTTTTGCCAACACAATCCATTTCCTACTTTAGCCTCCCCCAGTGAAGCCATCCCACACCGTCCTATCTTCACTAAGAAGAACCTCAGAAGACAAAGAGTTGAGTAAGAATTAGAGTGATGCTGTCTGGCTCAGATAATTAATAGGTCCTTTAGTAATGTTTTGCCTTGTGATAATCATAAATGCCTGCTGTTTTTGTGTGTGCTGTCTAAAACAAAGTCATAACAATCATCATCTAATAGGTTTGTTGTTAGTTATCTGAAAAATTGAACAGAAGCTCAAAAAGTAGATTTTGTATGGTGTCATAAAGTCAACAACAAATTACAGTGACCCTATAAAAAAGAGATCTGAACCTAGCCCTATCCTGTACCAACCTCATAATCTGTATCATGCTAAAGCCCACTGTGGTAGTTATTGTGTCAATTCATCTGGTTAAGAGTCTGTCTTTCTTGTTCTGACCCTCCTCCTTTCCAAGAATGATGTATCTTTCCAAGGACCAGTTCCTCCCAAGAATGTGCCCAAAGTAAGAAAAATGAAGTCTCATCATCTTTGCCTCTAAAGAGCACAAAGGTTTCAGTTTCTTCAAAACAGATTTTTGTGTTCTTTTGGTGGTCCATGGTAAATTCAATATACTTCGCCAACACCACAATTCAAAGGCAATTTTTCTGTGTTTTTCATTATTATCCAACTTTCAGTTGCAATAGGAAGCAATTGAAAATGGCAGGGCTTGGATCGGGTGCACTTCAGTCTTTTAAAAAACCGTCTTTGCTCTTTATCAATTTGGACAAGTCCTTGGTAGATTTTCTGAATGAAATGTGTCTTTTGATTTATTGACTGCTGCTACCATGTATGTTGATTATGGATCCAAATAAAAGTAAATTGATGACAGTTTCAATCTTTTCAGCATCTATCTATCTTGGTCCAGTGGTGAGGATTTTTTGGTTTTGTATGGGAGCCTTTAAATTCTACTAATTTTCCATTTTTAATTGATAAAGTCCTGCACTGTTCAACATCTCTTTCATTATCATAACAATGATAGTTTTTGATAGTGTTTCCCTTTCTGAAATTCAAATTTTGACTTGCTTGGCCAATGGCTGTTGTTGTTAGGTGCTGTTCAGTTGAGTACAACTCAAAGCAACCCTATAAACAGAGGATCTGAACCCTGTCCTACCTTGTGTAATACTAAAAATCTCTGACATACTTGAGCTTACAGGTGCAGTCACTGTGTCTATCTACTTGAGGGTCTTAAAAACACGGAACACTTCACAAATTTGCATGTCATCCTTGCAGAGGGGTTATAGTAATTTTCTTTCAATTTTGGTAGCCAATGGTGATAGTAGATGCACAAGTTTCTGAATAGGTTTCAGTATTTCTAAACTAAAATAATCTTGGTGATCTACTTCAGAAATTAGCCAGTAAAAACTATATGGATCATAAGACTTGATCCATAATTGATCATAAAAATGGCTCAGAACTGTGAAATATTTTGTTCCATCATAAATGGAGTGTCCATAACTTGGGGCAGTTCACAACCAAGCATATGAAGCTTGCATTACTTACACCATTGTAACCATGTAAATCCAACCTTAACATGCAATTGTCCTGAAGCTTTTTCCTTTTCAGAAGGGAGCACTGCCTTCCAGGCCAACAATCAGTGAGTGCACTAAGTGAAATCTGGAATGCACACAGCTCAAGACATACAACCACATGCATTGTGAGAGGCCATTTTATCTTCATTAGAAATGTAATAAACTCCAAGACAGTTTTTGAGAAACACTGTAACTATCAGATAACTTAAAAAAATAATTTCAATTATACATTTCTACCTAGAGGCTGTTCAAGAGCCTAGTGTGACCATCAAATTGTTAGATCTTCCTTTTCTTTCTTTCACATTTCCTTCCAGTAATTGAGTATCTGCCCAGAATTCTGAAACACTTCTATGAGCCTTTGGACTAGAGCTGTAATCACATATCCCACAAGGAAAAAAGTGATTTCATTTAGCTAATTCCCTTAAGCACCTGCAAGGAAACTAATTTTCTTTTTCAAGAGTTTATGAAATACTTTAAAATTGTTTTAGGAAAAATAATACTGGCACTATTAACAATTTCTGCTTGCTTGGTTCCATAATCAACTCTCTTGACACCAACAATCAGGAAATAAAAAGACAAATTGCATTATATAAATCTGCTGTCAAGAACCTCTCCAGAGTTCTGAAGAGCAACAATGTCAGTCTAGAGATATGGTGCTCCTAATCTTTACAATTATTTGCAACACATCAGTGATCTGGACAATGACTAAGGATGGCAGAAGACAAATGTAAGCCTTTGAGTTATGGTGCTGGAGAAGAGTATTGAATATACCATCAACTACAAAGAAAACAAAAATTTCTGTCCTGGAGAGGGTGAAACCAAGTTGCTATCCAGAGTCAAAGATTTTGAAACTCCTTCTTAAATACTTTGGGCATGTTGCCAGAAGAGGACAGTCCTTGGGGAACAATATTCTGTATGCAAGGATGGAGAGACAACACAGGAGAGGAAGATTCTGGATGAGATGTATTAACACAGTAACTAGGGTAATGGAGGTAGGTGTGTCAGAGACAGTGAGATTGGCTCAGGATAGGACAGAGTTCAGAGCTATTGTGCATAGGATGATTATGGGTTGAAGGAACTCAAGAGCCATAACAACAACAGTAATTTTTGAAAATAAATTCAGATTTTTGTCTGTATTTGTCTTAAAGGAAACATTTAATGTTGATTCTAAGAAAGGATTCATTATATCTCAAAATATATTATTTTATTTGAAGTCTAACAAATAAGGTGTTCTAGTGGCCTGGTGGCAAGAAACTGCACTGCAATTCCTAAGGCATGGGGTTCAAATCTGCCAACTGCTTGGTGGGAGAAATATGAGCAATCTCCTCCTGAGTGATTAACTTAACTTCCTCTCAAAATCCACCAGAGGGTCAACTGTGGGTCGATTGTGACTCCACCATACACAACAACAATAACAATAACATAATATTGATGTTACATAGAAAATAACAAACAATCCTGTACAGAAGTTTCACATGGTACCACTGACTGTTTTACTGTCTGTCTATGTGTTGTTGTTAAGTGCCACCAGGTCAACATGTCTCACAGTGACTTTATGAGCAGGAGATCTGAACCTTCCTCTATTTTGAACTAGGTTATACTGACGTTCTTGAGCATCAGTGAGTACAGGAGTGCATTTCAAGGAGACAATAAGGAAACTCAGGCACAAAAGAAACAGGCCACATAGCAGACAATGTGATTTGGTCTCTCAGTTCTTCCCATGCTTCTCTCACTCAGTGATAGGTGGCATTTGTTGAGAATTACATCAGTTCAATCATGGCACCAAGACTACATTAGGGTATACTTAAATGAGACAATGCATCACATCTAACCCATTGTGGAGTTATTGCCTGGTGTAAATTGTTAATGTGTTTTACTAATAATTAAAAAGCTGAAGGATAGAGCCCATTGGGAGGAGCCTGGGAAGAGAGACATATTGATGATCTGCTTCCAAAACCCACTCTATAGAGCACTGTTCTACTACAGTATATGTGAAGGCACCATTAGTCAGAGTCAACAGCAGCTGGAGATAAATATGAGATTATCCGACCAGAGTAACTTGAAGAATTCCTGTTCAATGGTTTAGGAAGTAACACTCTATCCTAAAATGACCCTGAAAGCAGATTACTTCTTGAGCAAACATCTGTGTGCCTGCCATGCTCAGGTAGTTTAACTGCCTTTGTAGGGGGGAAAAAACACCCAACAACCCAAAATGAGCTTTAGAAATGTAGGCATTTGCACAATATTTTTGTAGAAAAATTTTCCCCTAAATCCCTTATAAAGTTCTCACTTTGAGAAATTAAACACTTTTCAGTTGAACCAGATGGAAACAAAACCCCTTTTCTCTCTGGATAAAGCAACAAAGGTCAGCAGAAGATAGATGCCTAAAAGTCTTTATTGAAGTATCATAGAGTTTATGAAAACTAATGAGACAAAGAAAATGCAAAACCTAAGTTAAGAGACCAAATATCACATAATTTTCTGATTCCCAAAATCTTGTTTATCCTTAAAATAAATTTACCAACCCCTTCCCCCCCCCATAATAGTTTCTTTAAACAAAAAGAATCTATACATAAATGTATGGAAATGGAAAGTTGAGGAGATTTTTAGTAAAGCTTAAGGGGGGAAAAAGAGGATGAAGACATTGTCCAGAAACCTGCTATCTGGGATCTGATCTGGCAGAACCAAGCAGGTGACAAAGAATGATACTCGGTCCACAGATCCAAATTTTGGATTTGTTTGTATTTATTTCACTATTGTAGTCATACAAGTGATGAAATATCGTGGAAAGAGAATGTAATGGTCATTGCATTGTGTCAGTATGTTAAGACTACAGTCTCATTTGCTCCATCTAATATTATTTGAAGAGCTCTTAGACATATGGTTAAAGTTTGCAGAGGAAGCTTTGGTGGCCAAGTGGCAAAAAGTTACACCACAATCCCAGAGTACGTGGTTCAAATCCACCAGATGCTCTGCTGGAGAAGGAGGGGCAATCTCTTCCTGTACCAGTCATATCCTATTTGACGGTACACACACTAAAAATTAAAATATATACATACATACATAAAAGTTTGTAGCTGACTTTAAGCAAAAGAGCTTAATCTAAGTCATGTGTGGGGGCCTGAGTTAAAAATTGTAATGTTTAAAGAGTGGAATTGAAGTTTTAGAGAAGAAAACGAAGAAATGCTTTCTCTGTGGATAGCCAAAGAGTTCTGGCCTGCCCCTTCTGATGGACTGCCTACAGATTTGTTCAGCCAGTCCGAACAATCATATAAACCACTGTCTTAGAAGAAATATCTTAATATATATTGCCTACCAGGATCCTTTTTCTGTAGTTAAGCCATGACTTATTGGTAAATCAAGTTGAAAACCAGAAAGCTGAGAAAATTACAGAGAATATGATCATCACAAGACTTAAGGAGAAAATTTTGCAAAGGATACAAAGAAAATCCCAGAATGATGTGAGATGCTGAGAAGAACATATCATAACAGAGATCAAAAGACCTAATACCCAGTATCATGCCAAATCCTTTATTAGGAGTCAAGTAGCAGAAGACTTTAAATAAATGAACAGCAGAAACATTTCCGGTAGGTCACAGTAAACAGAGCATGAGTGGAGGAAGTGTGATACAAGGAGCTGAGGAATGGGCACAAGCTAGTAATGAAGTGTCAACTTGACTCATGAAGATTACTAATGGAAGAAGGAAAAGGAAAGAAGATTTTGTTATTCTTGCTAGCAGCCACCATGTCCTCTCCAAATCATGGAAACCAAATATACAACATAAAATGTTGTCCAGTCCTACACTGTGTTCACAGTTCTTTGCTATGCCTTAATCTATTGTTGAAGCCATTGAGTATTTTGGGTGATTTCCAAACTTATCTGCCAGCACCATAATGAGCAATATTCTATTGTAATCCATAGGTTAGATTTTCAGAAGTAAATCAGCAGGACTTCATCCTAAACTGGCTTGGTTTGAAAACTTGGCTAAATGTGCTTACCATGTGGTCAGTATTTGAAATATTGGAGGCAAAGCTAGTAACATCAGAGCAACACACAATCTACCACAGTCCATCAAATTGATGGATAGGGGATGAAAGAGGAGAAAGCTTTTATAAGTAATGTGTTCCTGTTATTTTATGATTGTAAATATTTGAATATATTTACATGCTAATAAAGTCACTACAGATATAATAAAGATAAGAGGAGAAGGATAAAACAAAGTCTCTAGCAAAGTAGAAAAGAATAAGATTATAAAATTAGAAGGAAGAAGTTCTTCTACTGAGATGGATCAGAAAGAGAACAGATAAAGTACCAACATGACTGCAGGAAATGGGGAGTTCCCAGCATCTAAGGGAGTTAGCAAAAAAGACCATAGTTATGAAGAACCATGTCAGGTAAAACACTGGAGAAATATTTGGACTCTGTTTTATAGGAAAATAAGAGAAAAATCTGGTCCCTTCTGAGAAATTTTTGGTAAGTGTCGTCAAGTGGACTACTCATCGCTATCCTACGAAACAAATCTGAACCTTGCCCTATCCTGCACCATTCTTAAAATGATGTCCAAGGACTGGCCCTTTCTGACAATATGCTCAAAGTATGTGAAACAAAGTTCATCATCCTTGCCTCTAAGGAACATTCTGGATGCACTAACTACAAATTAGATATTTGTTCTTTAAACAGTCCATGGAATATTCAATACTCTTCAACAGAACCAGAACTCAAAGGCATCAAGTCTTGCCCTGTATTCCTTATTCATTATGCAACTTTTAGATGCACACAAAACAATTGAAAATACTATGCCTTGGATCAGCTGTGCCTTAGTCTTTAAATAGATATCCTTGCTCTTTAACCCTTTTAAAAGATCCTTGAGTGCAGATTCCCCCCAATGTAATAAGTATCTTGATTTCTTGACTGCTGCCATTACAAGTACTGATCATAGATCCAAGTCAAATTAAATTATTGGAAACTTCAATCTTTTCTCCTATCATAATGTTGCCTATTGATCCAGTGGAAAATAGTTTTCTTTTCTATTTTTTCATCTATGTTGGAGATTGTAGCATTTGATCTTTGTCAGTAAGTTCCTCAACTCTTTTTCATTTTCTGCAAGCAAAGTTATGTCATATGCATAATGGAGGTTGAAGAGTTATCCTCCATCCCTCATCCACATTCTTCTCATAGAGTCTAAGTTCTCAAATGATTTACTCAGCAAATTTAAATGCAGATTTAAAAGCTATGGAGAAAAGATTTAGCACTGACCTTTCCTGATTTTAAATCATGTAAGGTTCCCTCACTGTGTTCAGACAGCCACTTCTTAATCTATTTAGAGGTTTTGCATAAGCACAAGTAAGTGTCCTGGGATTCCCATTTTTCTCAATATTAACCATAATTTCTTAGAGCCAACAGTCAAATGATTTTGAGTAGGCAATAAAGCACAAGTAAACATTTTTGTTGTATTCTCCACTTTCAGCCACGATCCATTTGACATCAGCAATTATATCTCTTGTGCCATGGCCTCTTCTAAATCTAACTTGAAATTCTCTAAGTTCCCTGTTCCAGTTATTTTTGAATAATCTTCAGAAAGATTTTGCGTGCATGTGATACTAATGACTTTGCTCAATATTTTTCACACTTTGTTGGATCACTTTTTGAAATGAGAACAAATGTGAATCTTTTCCAACCAGCTGGCCAAGAAGCTGTCTTCTAAATTTCTTAGTATACAGTGAGTTGAGTACACTAAGGGATGCATGCCTTTACAGAAATATCTTTATTGGCATTCCATCAAATCCTGGGGCCTTATTTAAAGAGAAAATAAAAGAACACAGAAAAATGTCTATATGGAATTAAAGTTGTTGTTGTTGTTGTTGTTATGTGTCATCAAGTCACTTGTGGCTCATAGCGACCCTATATACAACAGCTCTGAAACCTACTCTATCCTGAGCTTATCAGGACACACCTACCTTCATTACCCCAGTCACCGAGTCAATCCATCTCATTGAGAGTCTTCCTCTCTTGTGTAGTCCCTCCATCTTCCCAAGCATGATGTCTCTCTCCAAGGATTGGTTCCTTCTTGCAACATGCCCAAAGTGTATCAGACGAAGCTTCAGAATCCTTGCCTCCAAGGAACAGCCTGATTCGACCCTCTCTAGGTCAATCTCGTTCGTTTGTTCTCCTAGCTGTACATGATATATTCAATATTCTTCTCCAGCACAGATCTCAGATTTTGACATAAATGGAATTAGGGTAAGAGAGGATAAAATTTTTGTGATTCTAGATAAAATTGAAATTATACACAGCATTCAGCATATGTATGGGACTAATGCAAGATTGCTGCTTGGTTCCAGGTGAAGATTTTAGTGAAAGAGAGTGTCAGAAAGACAAGAAGGTAGGAAAACTGAGGATATTCTATATAGAGTGGTGCTGAAATAATGATTTACAGAGTTTAGGTGAGTTATGAACAAACTGGAAGACAATGGAGAACATTCAGGAAAGAAATTCTTCAATCTGAAGAATTGTTTTTATTGTTACATGCCCTGGAGTTGACTATAACTCATAGTGACTCTTTGAATAACAGATCTGAACCTTGCCCTAGCCTGTACCATCATCACGATCCCTACTATGCTCAAGACCAACTGGCGCAGTACCTGTGTCACTCCATCATGTTAAGGCTCTTCCTTTCTCTCTGACCTACTTTCCAAGTATAATCCTAATCCCCCAGCCAGAACTGGCCCATTTTGACATGTCCAAAGTACATGAGTAGGTTCACCATCTTTGCCTTCAACAAGCAACTTTGTTGCACTTCTCCCAAAGCAGACTTGGTTGTTCTTTTGGCAGTCCATGAGATATTCAGTGTTCTTCTCCAACATCACAATTCAAAGGCTTCACAAATTCTTCTTCTGTTATTCAGTGCACATGAAGCAATTGAAAATACTATTACTTAGATCAGGTGCACCTCAGACATCCTTGCACTTTCAGAAAGATTTCCTTGCTCTTTAGGAGTGATTTCCTTAATCTCTTAACCTCTTAACAGCAGATTTCCCAATGATACATACGTTTTAATTTGACTGTTATTATTTAGATCCTCCCAGAAGAGCTGTGTGTGAGCATTAACATTACTGGTAAGTATATTCGTTTTCTCCTGGACACAGAGCCTACTAATTGGTCCTAAATGCCTTCTGAGGTCCCAACTCTTCTCACTATTTCTTAGTTGTTGGAATGGACAGAAATCCTCACAAGAAGTTCCTTACTTCACCTCTGCCTTGCATGCGGACTTCCGAGTTGTAAAACAACCCAGTAGTAGATGGAATTTGCTCTAGGACTTAAGAACAGTAAATGACATAGCTGAGCCTTTACATCTTGTGGTTCCTAACCTCTACACTATAATAGACAAAGTGATAGTCAATAGGTCTTTTATTGTAAGAACCACCTTCCCTCTGTAACTTGATTTATGACACTATTAGAACCTCTACTC
>NW_006400037.1:489162-491414 GCF_000299155.1 Elephantulus edwardii
GAAGTCTCTCTCAGGGAGGAATGATAGGGAATGGCAAAGGACACACTGACAAAGGAGATTAATCAGAACTGGCTTTGAAAAGCACTGTGGCAGTTGGACAATTAAAACAGACTTACAAGTGGGGAAAAGAAAAGAAGAATGAACTGGGGAGGAGCGTAGAGAAAATAGTACAACAATAAATGAATGAAAACCCAAAATCTCTGTAAATGTTCATTAAAATGAATAAAATTTAGTAATAAAAAAGTTGGCTGTTGTTAACCATAGGTGCTAATTGTGGATCCGAGTAAAATGAAATTGTTGACAACTTGAATTTTTTCTCTATCCACCATCATGTTCCCTATTGGTCCAGTAATGAAGACTTTTGTTTTCTTAATGTTAAAATGCAATTCATATTGATGGCTGTAGTCTTTGATCTTCTACAGGAAGTGCTTCAAGTCTTCTTTACTTTCACAAGCAAGATTGTGTCATCTGCATAACACAGATTGCTAATGAGTCTTCTACCAGTTTTGATGGCACATTCTTCTTTACTGAGTCCAGCTTCTCAGATGATTTGCTTAGAATCAAAATTGAATAGCCAAGGAAGAAAGGTACAACACTGGGACATACATTTCCTGATTTTATAATATGCAGTGTCCCCTAGTGCTGTTCAGGCAACTTCTTCTTTGTCTATTTAGAGGTTTTGCAAGAGCACAATTAAGTGGTCTGGGATTCTCATTCTTCTCAATGTTAGCCATAATTAGTTCAGATCCACCCAGTCAAATGTCTTTCTGTAATCAGTAAAACACAAGTAAGCAAATACTTTTCTGATACTCTCTACTTTCGGCCAAGATTCCTCTTGCATTAGCAATGATGTGTTTTTTTTTTGTTTGGTTTTTTTTTTTATCTCTTCATTTTTTAAAATACTGATTTATTACAAAGTTTGTATACACTGTTTTTCACACTAGATTTTTCCCATTTGCTTCATGAAAATGCAAATATTATATTCTCTTTGGCAGTTCAAATCCACAAGTAGCTATTCATGAGAAAGATGGACAGTCTCTTCCCATATGACTTAGAGACTCTGAAAACCAGTTGGAGAGTCAGCTATGAGTAATTTCCAACTCAATAGCAATGAATTTGAGGAAATGTTTTTAGTTTCTTTTTATGTAAATATATAAAATATTTTTATCTAGTATTTATTCATTTATTAACATATTTGGCAAAAATTTTTGCATGCTCATTTTTTACCAGGTGGCCTAACGGTAAGAATCTGCACTGCAATCCACCAGCTGTCCACAGGAGAAAAATGGGCAGCCTCCTATCATGAGATTAAATTGCCCCTGCAACCCCACTGGAGGGTCAGCTATAGGTTGGTTCTGACTCTACAGTACATAACAACAACAATATCCTAGAAAGAAAGATTTGAGTTTATTACTATAGAGAGCAAATATCATGGAGAAAAAAAAATTCCAAGTAGGTATATAATGCATTCTTATATACATTTACATATGTACATTATAGGTGCCTGTATTGATAAATTTATATATAATATGTAAGTGTATTTATATATGCATTTATTTATATAACACACTTAATAGACTACCAAAATTCAAAACTGAACTCTTTGTCATTATATAATTCACTACCATCTAGTCAGAGTCAACTCATAGTTGACCCTCCAGTAGATTTCTGAAGATATAAATCATTATATTGCCCATCTTTCTTCCTTCTTTCTTTTTTAATTTTGATATTTTAATGGAAGTTTATAGATAACTTGGATTTCCATTCATTCATTGCTGCACATTTTTCTCCCTACCCACCCCCCAAGATCGCTTTTCTCTTTGAAAACAAACGAACAAAATTATTTCATTGTTGCACATTTTCCTCCCTCCTCTACCCCAGTCCACTTTCTTATGCAGCTCTTATTCAGGATTGTTGTTATGCAAATAATAACTCATAATATATTTCTTTAAACAGCTCTTCCCTCATCTGTTGCAATGCAGTGTACATTATTTAGCTCCTCTGTTCTTAGTTTCTCCCAACACCAATCCCTGTCCTGTTTTATAACAGTGGCATTATGCAGTATTTGCCCTTTTGTGACTGAGGTATTTATTCAGCATAATGTCCTCCAGAGTCACGGATTTTGTAAAATATTTTATGAGGTCCTTGTTTTTCATGCAAGCAAGATTCTACTGAAGATTATCCAAAAACGACTGGAACAGTACATCAGCAGAGAACTGCCAGAAGTCCAGGCTGGGTTTAGAAGGGGTCGT
>NW_006400037.1:492194-501235 GCF_000299155.1 Elephantulus edwardii
TTGAATGTACCAAGGACTGCCAAGAAAACAAACCGATTCATCCTAGAGAGGGTTAAACCAGGCTGCTCCTTGGAGGCAAGGATTCTGGGGCTTCCCCTGACATACTTTGGACATGTTGTAAGGAGAGACATGTCTTTAGAGAGGAGCATCATGCTGGGTAGAGTAGAGGGACAAGCACAGGAGGGGAAGACCCTCTATGAGGTGGATTGATTCAGTGACTGGGGTAATCAGGATGGGTGTGTCAGAGGCAATGAGATTGGTACAAGCTAGAGCGCGGTTTAGGGCTGTTGTACAAAGAGTTGCTATGAGTCGCAAATGACTCGACGGCACATAACAACAACAACAACAACCTTGGTTTTCAGAGTTGCATAGTATTTCACTGTTTGAATATACCACAACTTCTCTATTTGTTTTTTGATGGGCGCTTAGTTTGCTTCCATCTCTTTGCTATTGTGAACAACACGGCAATAAGCATAGGGATGCATATATCTCTTTGGGTGACAGTTCTGATTTCTTTTGGGGGTATAGTCCCAGTAATGGAATTGCTTGGTCAAATGGTATTTCTATTTCCAACTTTTTGAGAAAGCATCATAATGTCTTCCATAGTGGTTGTACCATTTTACACTCCCACCAACAGTGAATAAGAGTTCCAGTTTCCCCACAACTTCAATAACATTTGTTGTTTGCTACTCTGTTGAATTTTGCTGCTGTTACTGGGGTAAGAAGATATCTAATATTTGTTTTGACTTGAATCTCTCTTAGAGCTAGGAATTTTGAACATTTATTCATGTGTTTGTTCGTCATCTGAATGTCTTCTTTGGTGAAGTGTCTGTTCATGTCCTCTGCCCATTTTGAGACTGGGTTGTTTCTTATCTTGTTGTGTTGTTGGAGTATTCTGTAAATACTAGATATAAGTCTCCTTGCAGACATGTCATTACCAAATATTTTTTCCCAGTCTGTGGCTTTCCTTTTTACTCTGTTGGAGAAATTAGATATTTCTTCTTTCCCAACATCCTGTGAATCTAGCTTGAGTTTCCAGCAGTTACCATCAATGTTCCAACTGTTTTTAATAGTTTTCAGCAAGATTTAACATACGTGTGATGTTAATGATATTGTTTCATGGTTTACATTTTCTGAAAGAGCTTTGTTTTGCTTTTTTTTAAAAAAATAATGAATGAAGTAGAACATGGAATGCATAGCATGTCAAAGCACAGGCTTGGGAGTTAGGCTGCTGGGTCATTGCAGCCCATAAGTTAGCTAAATGTGACTTTAAACAGTTTATACAGTCCTTCTTAGCCTCATTTTCCTCATCTGTTAAATGAGTACGGTAATATATTTGTAGTTGAGAGTGTTAAAAAATAATTAACTTGAAGTCATTAGCTTACCTGTCTGACATAGAAAGAGCTCTTGTGGAAGTAGTATGTGACTTATAAAACTGATAACTGACAGGTCAACAACTTTATCCACCAGCTGCTCTTCAGAAGACCAATTGACATTCTTCTCCATTTCACTAAATATCAATTATTTTGAAAAGTAAATGATAGGCCCTCCATGAGCAGAAGGTTAGAGATAATTATGAGATGTCAAAGGACAAGTGAGGCTTGGGTATGGGTTTATATGAACACCTGGTATGTAGTAAAGAGGCCTGGACATGTGGAAGTTAAGAAATCATGAGATTAGCCTTCTGCGTACAACTACAAACACATCAAATGAGATATCAAAACCCAAGCAGGTAGATCCAGGGCTGAGTTAGTAATGTCTGTTTGAAAACAACAAAGAACAAAAAGAGGAGTAGAAGAAATATTTGAAATGTTAAATTCATTACAAGTTAAAATGTCTCAATGTGAGTAGTCCCTGAGTGATGCATACGATTAAGTATTCAATTATTAGTGGAAAGTTTAGGAGTTCAAGTCTACCTAGGGAAGGCTCTGAAGACAGATGTGGTGAGCTGCTTCTAAAAGGTTTTACTTAGCATTGAAAATCCCACAGAGCAGTTCTACTCTGCATACACAGGGTTATTAGAACTCAAAAGTGATGGAATGGCAACTAACAATAAAAGTATGAGGGAATCAATATAGTTGGTGCAATTGAAATGATGAGAACCTTAGAAAGTGTCAGTGTCTTCAGGAATCACTAGGCAACAGTCTAGGTGGGAAAAACTATTTAGATGGTGTTATGTTGTTGTTATGTGCTGTCACGTCACCTGTGACTCATAGAGACCCTATGTACAATAACCCTAAACCCTGCTCTATCCTGTGCCAACCTTACGGTCTCCGACACACCTACCCCAATGACTCCAGTCACTGAATCAATCCACCTCATAAAGGATCTTTCTCTCCTGTCCCTGTCCCTCCACCCTCCCAAGCATGACACCCTTCTCCAAGGACTAGTCCCTCCTTGCAACATGTCCAAAGTATGTCAGATGAAGCTTCAGAATCCTTGCCTCCAAGGAGCAGCCTGTTTTAACCCTCTCCAGGATGAACTTGTTCCTTTTCTTAGCAGTCCATGGTATATTCAATACCCTTCTCCAACACCACAGCTCAAAGGCATCAATTCTCCTTCTATCATCACTAGTCATTGTCCAGCTCTCTGATGCATAACAAGTAATTTCAAAGACCATGGCCTGTATCAGGTCAACCTTAGTCTCCAGAGTGACACCATTGCTCTCCAGTACTTTGGAGAGGTCTCTAAGAGCAGACTTTCTCATCACAATATGCCTTTTAATATCCTGGCTGCTGGTGCCAAGAGTGTTGATTGTGGAGCCAAGCAAACTAAAGCTGTGAATAATCTCAATCTCTTCACCATCCATCCTGATGCTGCCAATTGACCCAGTGGTGAGAATCTTTGTCTTCTTGATATTGAGCCTCAAGCCATATTGAAGGCTGCAGTTCTTGACCTTCTATAGCAAGTACTTCAGGTCCTCCTCAGTTTCAGTGATCAGGATTGTGTCATCAGCATAACGCAGATTGTTGATGAATCTTCCTCTAATACTGATGCCACACTTCTTCTTATACAGCTCAATCTTCCGGATAATCTGTTCTGCAATTGGTTGAAAAGGTATAGAGATAGGACACATCCCTAGCATGCACTCTTCCATTTTGAACCATGCAGTGTTTCCTTGCTCTGTTCTGACAACTGCCTCCTGGTCCAAGTATAGGTTTTGCATTAGCACGATCAAGTGTTCTGGGATTCCTATTCTTCTCAGAGTCAGGCAGTTGTCGTGACCCACACAGTCAAATGCCTTTGCATAATCAACGAAACACAGGTAGACTTTGCTCTGTTACTCTCTGCTTTCAGCCAACATCCATTTAACTTTAGCTACAATATCCCTACTACCAAGACCAGGGGGAAAAAACCCAAAACCAACCACAAAACAAGCCAACCCCAAACAAATTCAAAACAACACAGAGCTTATTCCACAGCTCTGTCCTTTCCTTCAGATTAGAGTTAGCAATCCTCTTCATATGTTCAACCAGCTGAGCCTCTAAATTTTCCTTTCTGGAATCATCTGTAATACTGAGCCAACCAATAACTCTTTGCCATGTATGACACTTTCAAATGATGTTCTTATTCTGTCTTCTAGCTTTTCAAGCAACATCCATCACACTCAATGTTGATCATAAAAGTAACATTTGAATTCCTCTTCTCCTGTCCTAGGGAGTTGCGGTTGCATAATGACAAGGAGCTGTGCTGCCAATTTGAAGGCACCAGGCTCATATCCACCAGCTCCTTTGTGCAAGAAAGATGGGCAATCTCCACCTGTGCCATTAACTGCCTCTGAAAACCTGCCAGAGTGTCAGCAATGAACTAGTTCTGATTTGATGGTATACAACAACCTGTCTTGCTCTCAGCTCTCACAATCATGCAGGAGCCTCTTGATACAGTATTCTCTGAATTCTTCAGTCCTTTCTTCAACTGATCTAAAGAAATACATATGTAGTAACTATCATTTTTGGGTTTAATTTTTCAATTACTTTCTCTTTATGCAAATTTAAAATAATCTTTAACCGTCCTAGCTATAAACTAGCTATAAATTATTACTCCAAGATAACCGTTAAAATTACTCATTTTTATATTTATGGTCTACCCATGGTGGACAGTGTTTGGTGGAGCTTCCCAATTATAACAAGCTTGGAAGCAAGAGTGGCATCCACTTGCAAAATGGTTTGCCTCCAGAAACTCTATGAACAGTGCTCAGGCCTTTTGTTCATAGGGTCGCTATGAGTCGTCCACAACTCGATGGCACCTAACAACAACAACAACAATAATCTCCAAGTGCATTGGTGGGATGCCATCCTTTTAATAATTATTTTATCGACTTACTTTCATTTCTTAGCTGAGTTTATTCTCACCTAGCAATTTTTAGCCCTGGTAATCTTTAGGTCATATCCTGGGTGGCGTGTGTGTGTGTGTTGTGATTTTCCCCAAAAGAGTTGTTGTCAATCATTAGTTAACCTCTGACTCACAGATAAATCATGCACAACAGGATTGGATTATGATCTATAAGTGTTTCATTGCCAAATTTGATTTCTTTTAAATGTATATCATCAGGCCTTTCTTCCTTCCCTGTCTTAGTGTAACTGACTCCCTCCTAAAATCTGTTCAGCTTCATAGCATGATGCAGGCTCCCAATGACAGATGGGTCATGACAAACCATGAGGTGAATACAATGACCAGGAATTAAACTTGAATCTCCTTCATGGAAATTAAGAATTCTACCATTGGATTGGTATAAAAGCTCCAATTTATGACTATAGCAATGGTCTTGCATATATCAGAGACTGGGAAAATGGCATGGGATAGGACCAGGTTTAGATAAGTTGTTCATGGAGTCATACACAATTTGACGATACTTAACAGCAATATTTTCTTTTTCTGTCATGTCTAATGGTCCCAAGTATTTTCGCATATTTTAGGATTCTTCATTCTTCTAATCCTAGATGCAGAGTCATATAAGACATTATCTAACAATAAGGAAACTCTTCTTAAAAGTATTATTTCAAGTATTCTATCAAGCAACAATAAGATGTAATTGTTTTACTCAAGCAACTAAATATAATATGAGTGAACACAGAGCTGTCCTTAACAACAACAACAATGAGAGAGCTACATTGACCTAGTGGATACAAAGTTATGCTACCAAGCCCAAGGTGGGTGATTTTAATCTGTGGCCCTCAGGTCTAGTTTTAATTGTTGTTGGTCAAATATTCTTCTAAGAGCTATAGCACTAGTCTGTCCATTTGCTGTACAGAGGTTAACTCATGTTTGCTGTGGTGGTAAACACTGTGACACTGATGTGTCAAATGCGATAATGGTTACCCATGGTAGACAGTGGTTGCTGGAGTTCCCACTTAAAACAAGCTTGGAAGCAGGAGTGGCATCCACTTCTGAAATAGCTTGCTTCTGGAAACTTTATGAACTTGGAGAAATGATGAAAATACTAGTATACAGGTCTTTCGTTCATAGGGTCGTTATGAGTTATGACTCAATGGCACTTAACAACAATAACAACAACCATCCTCTTGTACCAATATCTTTAAGTATCTTTTTTTTAATAAAAAATATGGTCTCTGCATGAAAAATACAGTGATAATACTGAATATTGTTTAAACTGAAGATTTTCTGCCAGTTTTATGTAGTCTTTTCTCAAATGGTCATTAGTCCTCAGGTTAGTTTGTCTTGAAAGTATCCCTTTTCTGTGGCCTTTGCTTAATCACTGGTAGAATTCCTGTAACAGGTGGATTAAAGGCCAAATTGTAAATGTAAGTGATACTTAAGATATATATTTTGAGTTTTCAAATGTAGTTTTAAACATATTTAAGGCAAAAAATATCTGCTCTTTTTCTCCAATAGAAAACAAAAGTAAAGCGGTATTTTTATTACGGAGATTCTCCAAGAGTAAGATTATGCTACTATAGATATTGTTCTTCATTATTATAATAAATAAAGAAACTATTTTAAAGCTAAAGTCAAAATAGGAAAAGAAATTAGTTCTTCATCCTTTTGGTGTCCCCAAATGGGGAAACTTGTATCTTTCCTTTAATATCTCAGAGACTTCTCAAAGATATGCAAGCTTCTTACTGATAGTAGCAAGTGCAGTTTCAAAGCATTACATCTCTCACAGTGTGAGACATGATCTCATAGGCCATGCTGAGTTGTGTTGTGTTTTTTTGTTTGTTTGTTTGTTTTTAAAAGCCCCAATCAGAATCTCTAGTCAGCTTTCTGTGACTAGAAAATTCTTATACATCTGGACATATTTTGAATTTTTTTTCCTTTCTACCAGAAGTTGACTTCAATACAATTCTATAAAAGGAAATTACAATAAGATAATCCATGATGGAAAAGAAATTTTTGAAAACCACCAAGTTAGGAATATCACTCATATCCTAAATAAATTGTATGACAATTCAATAATAAAAATCAAAACCCAAACCAAACAGACCCATTATCTTATGAGCGATTCTGACTCATAGTGACCCTCTAGGTCAAACAGAACTGTCCCTAGAATTCCACTGGCTGTCATTTTTATGGAAGTAGACTATCTCATCTTTCTTGCTGGAGCAACTAGTGGTTCAAACAGCTGGGCTCAAGAGTTGGTAATTCAAGGCATGACCACTTTGCCATAGAGATCTTTTCGGTACTAGAAGGCACATGCATATGTATATCAACAACACTAGGTAGTATATTGGCAATTCACAAACTGCAGCACCTATCTGATGAGTCACAGGCATTTTTTTAATAGTTTTTCTATTGTATTCAGCAGACCTGACGTTTATCTTAAGAAATACTACAAAGAGCAAAACAAAATCGTTCAAAGTGGCACAGCCAGCTAGCAAAAGCTCACACAACAGGACTAGATCTTCTTTCCAAGAGAATATAAAACCTATCTTTCTGCACCAGCCCCACCCCCCAGTTCTCCCACATTCAGTTGTCAGAGAGAGAAAGGCAGACAGAGTTCCCTCTGAGCTCATTCAGAGTCCTCTGGCGGTTAGGTTTTGCCCAGGGTGAAACTCAAAGACAACCGCCAAAGAGTTCTCAAAAAAAATAAAAAAAGAAAATGTATTGACCTAGGGACCCTGCACAGTGTCTCCCCCAGACTGGCTCCTTCACTTCCTTCCGGAGGCCCCGCTTACCGGATGATCACGAACATGACCAGAGAGTTGCCCACCAAGCCCACTACGAACACCACGGAGTAAACAGCAGTGATGATGATGGGGACGATGGCGGAGATATGCGCGGGCTCCTGCGCGACCTCGGGGCCCTCGCTGCTGTTGCTGTCTGGCTCAGCCCAGCCTGGGAACCCGCTGTTGCTGTTAGCGCTTGGGAAGTGAGTGGGGCCCAGGTCGCCACGGAAGATCTGCACCGGGGACTCCATGGTTGGCAGCAGCGTCTGGAGGGCGAGCGTAGAGGGTGGCTCCTACAGGAAGGGGAGAAAGAATCGACAGGCTGGACAGTGAGATGCAAACTTTCTCTCTAACAGACTGGGTCGCAGGAGACAGGGGTGCTGGGAGCCAAGGACCTTAGGTTCCTCAGGTGCCACTTCTCAGGGGACAAGAACAAAAGGATGGACCTCTTTTGTCATCCACAAATATTAGGCTGGGAGCTGAGCAGACGCTCCCGAGATACCCCAAACCCTTCCGAGGCCAGATCCCCTAGTCAATCTTCCTGGGGATAAGAGGTCCCCACAATGGCTCTCCTCAGGTACAGAGCCCTATCACCCCAGAATAGCTCATAGAAAGCCTTCAGAGCTCACCTCAGGTTCCCGGAGACCCGCTGGACCCTCTGCACTCAATCTGGTCCTGAGCCACACTCAGGGATCCATTCAAGGTGCGCTTGGCAATCCAGCCAGGAGCGCCCGCGGCTCCGCCAGCTCTGGACCCCACCAGCTGTGCACTCCGGAGCGCTTTCCTACGGCCCAGCTCGCAGCTCAGCCTCGTTGGGGCGCAGCCTGGGCAAGGAGCTGCGCAGGGACTCCACGCACCCGCCTGAAGTCCCTGTGACCCGCCCAGCCCGCGCGCTGTTCCTCCACGTCTGGTCAGCTCACAAATTACTCCAGTCTCAAGTCCCAGAGCAAGGAGACCTTTAGTGTGCTGATCTCATTGTCCTGCAGCTCCAGGAGCAAACTGCATGATAGTTGAGGTTTTAATGATCACAGAGGGTGTGTCTATTCTGTACAATTACACATCTGGATGGTTCCTTCGTGCTGCGTCTAGAACTCGGTGCAGGCATAGTTCATAACACAGGACTTTCCAGAGAGAAGAAAAACAAAATTCTATTTGAAGACAAAATATAGTAAGACCAACTAATAAGATAGTAATACTTGAAGACGGTATATTTTTGAGCTTACTGTTCTTTCAATTCCCCTGCCTTAATGGCCAGGAGGCTACACACAGACTGCGTCTTCTAGGCCTGTATACCACTCTTAACTCATCAGGCCCCAGAGCTGATCCCAGGAGTTAACAAGGTCCCTTTGCCTTAAATTGATTCTCCTGAGCCACGATGACTCTTTTACCACTCCTCCAAATATCTAGAGCCCCTGAGAAAAATTTAGTCATCTCTGTTTCTTCCCATAACTCTGCCAGTCTAAAGCCCATCATTAAGACTCTCCTGCTTACAGCACAAGGACCAGATATGCAAAAGAAAAAAATCACAGGCAATGTGATTAGCGCTCTGGACATATCTGAACGAAAGCAGTAGGAAGTGCAAGAATAGGAAAGTATGGAAGCAGCTTCCCGCCAAAGGTCAGTTCCTGAAGGAGAATTACACTGCCCTTCTCAATGCAGATGAGGCAGCCTGCTAGGGAGACAGCCTGCTAGGAGACAAAGGTGGTTGTTGTTGTTGTTGTTATGTGCCATCGAGTCATTTGCGACTCATAGCAACCCTATGCACAACAGCCCTAAACCTTGCTCTATCCTGTGCCAATCGCACTGCCTCTGACACACCCATCCCGATTACCCCACTCACCGAATCAATCCATCTCATAGAGGGTCTTCCCCTCCTGCGCCGTCCCTCCACCCTCCCAAGCATGATGTCCTTCTCCA
>NW_006400037.1:503355-504811 GCF_000299155.1 Elephantulus edwardii
CACCCATTATTATCAATGCATCTTGATTGCATGTTCGATCTATCTCCAACTGTAAAAGTTGGTAGAAATCATCTATTTCTTCTTCTTTGGCTCTGGTTAGGCCCTTGGAATTCTCAAACGGATTACAAAGGCATCAGGCACCCACTTCATTGCTTATACCTTTGTTCAATGTTGTTGGGTATCAATGAGTTAAGTACCAGTCATAGTGACCCTAGATGTGAACTCTGTCCTACCCTGTGCCATCTTTATCATCCCCAACACACTTGAGCTTATTGCTGCAGACACTATACCAATTCATCTTGTTGAAAGTTGTCCTCTCTTTCACTGGTTCTCCTTTTTTCCAAGCATGATGTCCTTTTCCAAAGAGTAACCTCTCTTAACAACATGTCCAAAGTCTGTGAGATGAAATTTCCCCATCCTTGCCTCTAAGGAGTACTTTTTCCAAGACATATCTGTGTATTCTCTTGGCAGCTCATGGGATATTCAATATCCTTTCCAACAACACAACTTAAAGTGTTTTGATGTCTGTTTGATAAGATTGAATAAGGTCATCATTATTTAATGTCCAGCTCTCAGCAAGTGATTAAGCACTGGCCTAGTGGCAAGATGCTGTGTTGCAATCCCGAAGCCACACTGTTCAAATTCATCAGCTGCCCTGCAGGACCAGGATGGGCAATTTAATCTCAAATAATTAACTACCTCTGAAAACCCACAGGAGAGTGAGCTATGGGTTGCTTCAGACTTGACGGCACACAACAACAACAACATGTTTTGAATCAGGCACACTTTACTCATTAAAGTGACATCTTTGCTCTTCAGGATTTTAGAGAGCTCCCTGATGACAGACTTTCCCAATGCTATATATATCTCTTGTTCTCCTGACTGCTGGTAGCAAGGGTGTTGATTGTGGATATGTAGGATGAAATCATTGACAGTTTCAATCTTCTCTTCATCTATCGCTATCTAAATCAGTTGCCAGTAGAGTTGGTACTGACTTGAAGAGATCTTATGTTTCAGAATAGAACTTAAGGTTCATAACTTTTTATTTTATTTCATTTTTGGCAATGTTAACAATTAATATTGAGAATGGGAATCCCAGAACATTTAATCGTGCTAATGTGAAACCTGTACTTGGACCAAGAGGCAGTCATAAGAACAGAGCAGGGCAACACTACATGGTTCAAAATTGGAAAGGGTGTACGCCAGTGATGTGTCCTATCTCCATACCTTTTCAACCTGTATACAGAGCAGATTATCTGAGAGGCTGTGGCATTGGGATTGGTGGACGATCTATCAACAATCTGCGTTATGCAGATGACACAACCCTGCTCGCTGAAACTGAGGAGAACCTCATGCACTTACTGCAGAGGGTCAATGACTGCAGCCTTCAGTATGGACTGAGGCTCAATGTCAAGAAGACAAAAATTCTCACCACCGAACCAATCGGTAGCATCAG
>NW_006400037.1:511202-511751 GCF_000299155.1 Elephantulus edwardii
TCTGGAGAACATTGTGCTGAGTGAAATATCCCAGTCACAAAAAGGACAAATATTGCATGGTGCCACTGTTGTAGAACGGGATTGACCTTGGGGTTGGGGAGAGACTGAGTAATATGGGTTCAATAATGTATACTGCACTGAAACAGAGGAGGGAGGAAACTGTTTAAAAGAGATGTAATTAGGTATTTCTGTCATGACCGGAGTCTAGAGCAATGGCTACATGATGGAGTGGACCTGGGGGAGGGTTTGTAAAACAGTGAAAGAATTTTTCTTTTACTTCTCCAAGAGGGTAGTGTTCTGCGGAGGGGGAGGGACCCTTGGGAGGGGACAAATGTGCAACAATGAATGAATGGAAATCCAAAGTCTCTGTAATTTTTTTACTGAAATTAATAACAAATTTAAATTTAAAAAAAGAATTAAGTTAGAGCAAGAATGGCAATGGATTTATAACTGTTCATGCTAATAACACTATATCGTGGCATGGAGGAGGAATAGTGGAAATGTATCCACATTTACAACATTCCTCTTACCAAAACCATTTATGGAAAA
>NW_006400037.1:511851-526121 GCF_000299155.1 Elephantulus edwardii
GCACAGGATAGAGCAGGGTTTAGGGCTGTTGTACATAGGGTCGCTATGAGTCGCAAACTACTCGATGGCACATAACAACAACAACAATACTCCTGCTATTTTTGTTGTCATTGAATCAACTATGGCTTCTACCAATCCTGTGAACAACAGATTTGAACCTTGTGCTATCAGGTGCTATCTTCATTGCCTCTGAAACTCACTGTGTCCATTCATCTTATTGAGGTGTTTTGTTGTTGTTTATTTTTTTACTGATCCTCTATCTTTCCAAGAATGTTGCCTTTCTCCAAGGACTTGCCCCTCCTCACATGTTCAAAGTATGTGAGACTAAGTTTCACCATCTTTGTCTCTGAAGAACACCATGCTTATGCTTTCCCCACGATATATTCATGTGTTTTTTGGCATTCTAGCTTTCTGATGCATAGCAAGTAATAGCAAAGACCATGGCCTGGATCAGGTGCACCTTATTCTTTATACTGACATCACTGCTCTTGAGTGCAATTCATCTTTTGATTTCCTGGCTGCTGGTATCCAGAGTGTTAATTGCAGAGCCAAGCAATTTTAAGCCGTTAATAATCTCAATCTCTTCAACTCTATCATGATGCTGTAAATTGGCCTATGGGTGAGAAGCTTGGTGGGTTTTTGTTTTGTTTTGTTTTGATATTGAGCTTCAATCCATATTGAGGACTACAGTCCTTGACCTTAGTACCAGAGTCTTTAAATTAACATCATTGCCTTTCAGCATTTTGAATAGGATTTTGATAGCATATTTTCCCAGTGCAGTACGTCTTTAGATTTCCTGACTGCTGGTACTAAAGGTGTTGATTGTGGATCCATAAAGATAAAGATGTTGGCAATTTTAATCTTTTCTCTATCATAATGTCTTTGATCTTCTTCTGAGTGTTTCATATCTTCTTTGTTTCCAACAAGCAAGGTTTTGTCATCTGCAAAATATAGATTATTGAGGAGTCTTCATCCAATCCTGATGCCACATTCTTTTTCACTTTAAAGTCCAGTTTTTTAAATCATTTGTTCAGCATGAAGATTGACTAGGTGTGAAGAAAGGATAAAGACCTGTCATATATTTTTCCTTGGTTTTGAATCATGTAGTTATTTCTTGCTCTGTTTGAACAATAGCTTCCTGATCTTTTCATAGGTTTCAAATGAACACAATTAAGTATGTTGGGATTCTCATTTTTCTCAGTGTTAGTGATAATCTCTTGTGATCCGCATGTCAAATACCTTTGCATAATCAATAAAACACAGACAGACTTTCTTCTAGTATTTTCTGCTTTCAGTCAACATCTAGCTGACATCCGTAATGATATCCCTGATGTCATGTCCTTTTGTAAATCCATTGTGGATTTTTGTCAGATTTTTCTGATGTACTGTTGCAACAGTTTTTGAATAATCTTCAGCAAGACTAAATATACTCTATCTGTCAAAAGAAGAAATTTATCTTGTAAGACGTACAGCCAGAATTCATTAGAAGCAAATAGAGTGTGACTTCATCTTATATATTTAGGGCATGTTATCTTGAGAAATCAGTCATTGGAAAAAAAATAGTATGCTTGATAAAGTCAGAGGAAAGAGTACTCTTGTACTTTTTGGAGGCGAATATAGTGAAACTTTGTCTCACATACATTGGGAATGATGTTAGGAAGAATGAGTCCTTGGAGAAGGACATTACACTGGAAAAGGTGAAGAGTCTTTGAAGAAGGGAAAGACCTTCAACAAGAGGAACTGGCATAGAGAGTGCAATAACAGGAGACATGAGTTTGTCAGAGATAACAAGGAGAGCACAGGAAAGGGTGGGGTTCAGATCTGCCATTCATAGGATTACTATTAATCAGAGTCAATTCAGTGGAATCTAACAACAACTCAACAGTATGGATTAATACTGTCTCCTCTGCCTTCCCCTGTATTAAGGAAAGCCATAGCACAGGTATCTAAGTATAAAAGAATCCACTCCATTCTTGATGATTATTTTTTGCTGCGGCTGAGAAGCTGGTGGCCAGCCATTTTTTGAAGGCACTTCTAGGTAGACTCTAACCTTTTGATTAGCAGCTCTGAACATCACCATTTAAATCACTCTAAACCTCACTCAGGGGCATCACAGCGGCTAATGGAGAGCCTGCCAGAAATGTCTCTTTTAAGACATTTCATTCCCAAAGGAGAGTTGGCCAGCAGAGCCTTTATACAACCTTGCAGATACACAGCACTTGTAAGCAGCATGATTGGAGGAACAAAAGGAAAACCGCCTATGAAAGAGAAAGAGAGAGTTGAAAAGTCTTAGGTGATGTTCCAAAGTGGTGAAAATTTTAAAATAATTTTCAAATAGATAACAATGCAAGCCTTTAATTTCCCTTTCTCACGTATCTATGATTACTGGAAAGCATTTTGAGGAAATTATTTCTCTAAATAATAACAATTATAAAAAGCTGGAGGCAGGACTCAGGATGTTGCTTGTAGTCCCAGGTGTGCTGTGATGCTAACTGAAAAAACTTGCCTTCACTAATAGTTTGAATTCCCCAGAGGCTCCAAGGCGGTCTTCTCCCATGAAGATATACAGCCTCAGAAACCCAATGGAGGGAGGGCCACTCTCAGTCAGGAGTGACTGGACAGCAATAAATTTTGAGTTATGAAACAAATCAGAATGCGGAACTCAGGGTTTTCTCTAACTGAAGAACAGTCCTTACAGTCTTTGGAAGGTAAAACAATGCTAATTGTGATGCAATAGTTCTATTTCATTTGCATAATATTACTTTACTTATTTATTTCTATTTTTTTTTAGACAAAAAAATGATCAAAATAAAATGTAGTCTAAATTAAGATTCCCTCTGCTCCAGTTGCCAGGGGAACCTGGCCGGTGTCTCAGTGCACAGGGAGAACAGCTGCTATGGGCCAGGTCTTCCAGAATATGTGACGATATCAAAACAGTGTATAAAAACTAACACAATGGGAAGCCTTGGTAAATGATAAGCCCATTTAGACACTGATAGAAAAGAGATATCATTATTATTATATACTTTATATTATTATATGCATACATGCCGTACATTATATTTTCTATTAACATATATATGCATTATTAGTGCTAGTATTATCACTACCTGCCAATCTACCCAAGAGAAAAGACTATGCTTATAACTGTAACTAAAGCACTTTTAAAGCTGAAAATGTATTTTCAGGAATTTTTTTCCCCTTCATTCTGTCACGGGGTAGATGGCTTGGGCAATTCTGTTATATAGGCTATATAATGCCCACCTCCAGCAAAATGTGACTGGCTCATTTTGCTTGGGCTCTGACAACAGATGTAAACCAAGCAATAAAAGTAGGTACAGTGGAAAGGAGCAGAATCTGCTTGGTTCAAACCACTCATTCAGCTGCCATGAGTCATACTACATGGTAATACTACCAGTTCCAGGTGTTTAATTGACAAATTGTCCTCAGTTACAGAGGAATTGCAGACCTTCAGGTTGCAACAATAAACATGGCAGAAGAAAGCCCTCTTGAAGTAGTATATGCAATCTTTTTTTTCAATTGTGTGTAAATAGGGAGATCTGGTGGCCTAGTGGCAAGAAGCTGTGCTGCAGTCCCAAAGGCACATGGTCTGAGGCCACCAACCGAGTCTAAGAGAAGAATGCGTAATCTCCTTCCATGCGATTAATTGCCTCTGAAAACCTGTGGGAGGGTCAGCTATGGGTTGGTTCCAACTTGACAGTACACAACAACAACAGCTTGTATAAATAATTAATTGTTGTTGTTGTTATATGCCGTCGAGTCACTTGCGACTCATAGTGACCCTATGTACAACAGCCCTAAACCCTGTTCTATCCTGTGTCAATCACACTGTCTCTGACACACCCATCCCAATTACCCTAGTCACTGAATCAATCCACCTCATAGAGGGTCTTCTCCTCTTGTGCTGTCCCTCCACCCTCCCAAGCATGATGTTCCTCTCCAAGGACCTGTCCCTCCTTACAACATGTCCAAAGTATGTCAGATGAAGCCCCAGAATGCTTACCTCCAAGGAGCAGCCTGGTTTAACCCTCTCCAGGTTGAATCTGTTTGTTTTCTTGGCAGTCCATGGTACATTCAATACTCTTCTCCAGCACCATAGCTCAAAGGCATCAATTCTCCTTCTATCCTTCCTAGTCATTCATTGTCCAACTCTCTGATGCATAACATTAGTAACAATTAAATACAGTTATGGGAGCTCTGGTGGCCAAGGGTGTTGTGTTCTTAACCTAAAGAGCCTGTCCCTCTGGCAGTTCAAGTTCACCAGCTGCTCCATGAAAGAAAGATGGACAATATCCTTTCATGAATGAGATCCATAGCCTTTGGACACACAAGAGGATCATCTAAGAGTTGGTTCTGGCACATTGGCAATTACAATAAGAGATAGATAGCTAACTTCAATAAATATGATGGGACAAAAACATTAGAGCAGCCAGGTGCCCATACAGCAAATGTCTAGAAATTAAAAATAGCTCTGCTTCTTCCAGGAACTTTGTGAAAGTCAGAAAGTTCTAAAATGAACATCTGACTTTACTTGGTCTTGATATGCAAAGTCTTGCTTATGTGGATGAAGAGTCTATTCTATACATGTGTGTAAATCCCTGGCAGAAATCTGCAACAAGAACCTTGGTCAGTGTAAAAGCCTCAGGACATTTTTCCAGGGAACCCCTTGGGCCAACAAGATGAAGAAGAAGAAGGGGTATCCTTTTTGGGGGGCATATCCTTCTTTACATCTCTTATGTGACCACATATAAATAACAGTCATGGGTAAGAGGACACAGGTCACATTTGTGAATTGCTAGGAGGTCTGAGTGTTTGAGCCTGGTCACCAAGGAAACCGTGGACAATCAGTGTCCAGGGCATGCTGGGTTCAGCTATGTGTTGAAACCTGAGAAGAGTACAGCCTCATTGTCAGATAAGTGATTTTTTAATATTTTCTGCAGTCTTGCTAATCATATAAAAAAATGTAGAAACTTTCCCATGGTCTAAGATGTAAGCCTCAAACATTGTATTAGGAAACCTTTGATCTCATTGAATCCACAGTAGTAATGAGCTCTGGTGGTCCAGTGGCTAGGAGTTGCACTGTCAACCCAAAAACACATAGTTTGAATCTACCAGCTGCTCAGAGGAAGAAAGATAATTTCCTCCCATGCAATTTACTGCAACTGAAAACTTATTGGAGGGTCAGCTGTGTATCTGTTCCGACTCACAACAGTGCATAACAATGACCATGAAAAACATGTCAAACACATGCAGAATTACTCCAGAATATTAGGATTGCCTCTATGGCAGAAGAATCAGGGGAAATCAGAAACAATAATCATAAAAATAAGGGCATTGCTTTACGAGAAATAAAAGGAACAGAAAGAAGTGCATGTGCAATGGAATGAAAGCACATATATCTGGATGTTTGTACTATCACCAGTACCTGGTGGTACTGATGAAAGCCTGGAGGAGGGTGGAGATCCAATACAAGTCTGGAGATTTGATTAAAATAGTCTAGGGCCATGAAAAAGAGGTTTAGGGCTTATCAATCTGTTCTGGTGCTGTAAGCAGAAAAACTAAAATTTGTGTAGTGAAGATAAGGAAGAAAATCAGGATTTGTGTAGTGAATATTGTGCAGTAAAAGGGATAGTTGATGGGACTTATCCTAAGTGGTTGTTTGTTGTTGTTTTTGTGTATTATTGAGTCAGAACCAACCCATAGCTGACTCTCCAATGGGTTTTCAGAGATAGTAAATTGCACAGGAGGAAACTGTTCATCCAGGCAACTACTGTTGCATTGGGGAAGTCTACTGTCAAAGACTTCTCCAGGCAATGTCAGTTTGAAGACTAATGTGTGCCTAATCCAAGGCATGGTCTTTTAAATTACTTCTTATTTTTTGGAGAGCTGACCAGTGAGTGAGGGTAGCAGTAGAAGAAACAAGGCATTTGAGTATAGTTTTGGAGAACAGTACTGAATATCCTATGGGCTGCCAACAAAACAAACAAATATGACTTAGGGAAGGTGCAGCCAGGATGTTTCTTGGAGGGAAGGATGATGAAACTCATCTCACATGGTTTGGGCATGTTGCTAGGAGAGGCTAGTTCTTGGAAAAGGATGTCATGGTTGGAAGGGGGGAGGGTCAACAAAAGAGAAGACTCTCAACAAGATGGGTTGACACAGTAGCAGGATCAATGGTCTAAAATATAGCAGGGATGAGGAGCGTGGTATAGGATAGGACTAAGTTCAGGTCTGCTGTTCATAGGGTTTCTATGAGTTATAGAAGACTCAACAGCATCTAACAACAACTAAGATGAGAAAGAAAAAATACATTTGAGAATAATTTAGTAAACTAAATTGGGAAGGCTTACAATTTGGATGAATAAAGATGTTAAGGAATAGAAGAGCCTTGAATTAATTGCTTTAGGAAATTGTTTGAAGGATCAAGTAAATGCTGATTTTGTTGACTGAAACCTCCTGCTCCAGCAAGAGCAGTTTCAAGTTTTGGGGAGGACATAGTGAGCTCAGGTTAAGTGATGTGGGAGACATCTGAGAGTCATTTAATAATAGACTCACAGCCTACTAGAAAAGGTAGGAGAGTTCAGTGTTGGAGAAATAAAACAGACACTTAGAGCCATGGAGTAGGAGAGAGTGAGTACCCAAGGTAAGTCTGGCAGGAAATATGGCTAATGAGAAGATGCTGGAAAAATAACATTGGTTCACAGAGATATAGCCAAGAAGATCGAAGAAGAGTAGCTTCAGATGAAGAAGAGAAAGAGGGCAAGAGTCACAGAGAGTAAGTGGAAAAGAATTTCAGGAAGAAGAGTGACCAACAATGTCTGTACCTCAAAGAACTCAAACAGGACCTCTGCTCCACAAAAAGAAAATTCAACAGGAACTCAATGCTTTTTATAATTACACTTATGTTCTATAGTTGACCATTTGAAGATAATATAAATGGAAAATAATTAAAAAGCCTGAAGATGAATTTTCTTGTAAATTTTTCTTTGGAACAGTTCATATTTTGGGAGAGAGGACTACATCAAGTTGTATGAATGCTGCCTGCTCCTTTCTTCCCTGCCCCTCAGCCATTGCTCCCTTTGACTGACCCCTGTAGAAATAGAACCTCAGAACCATGTCAGGGCTTGGCTGCTCTTCTGCTCAGAGTGTAGGAGGTTTAGCATTTATAAACTCAGCCCTGGGAGACATCAGGTTTGCTGCCTCCACACCAGAGCCTGTGCATGGGTAGTCACTGTGTGCTTCATGAACACCTCTTCTAATTTCTTCACTTGGCTCTGCTATGGAAGAGTTTGTCTTAGACCAGGCAATAAGAGAAAAGACCAGAGTACAGGAAGCAAGTGAATTTGTGAGTTTTTGTTCAGAACCTATTTTCAATCATGTTATTGTTGTTAGCTTGTGTGTCCTTTTCTTATTGAGTATTGTTGGTCAGAACTAAACCATAAGGGATCCTGCAGAGGGTTTTCAGAGGTAGTAAATCTCATGGGAGAAGACTATCCAACTTTCTCCCACTGTGAATTTGAACTGTGTACCTTTGAGAAGGCAGCACAATTCCTTATTACTAAGCCACCAGAGTGCCCCTCTGTATCTCTCAGTAGTGGGTCTATCTTTCTTTTGGAATTCCAAGAACTCCTTCTTGCTCTCTTGAGACAGTAAGCGATTCAGTAAGAACTTCATGCTTTTCTCTCTGTTCCCCTAAATTCATACTTTGGTAGTTCTCCTAAGCTCTTCTTTTAAAGATTTTGAGAGAATAATCAGTCTCTTCTCAAGGCCAAGTTACGCTGATTGACATGAGTCTTTATGTGCCACACTTTCTGTGCTAGTAGTCACTGTGCTACACAGATTGGACTTAGTTATAAGTTGACCTTGTAGACAATGCCTAGTTCAGTTAACCCATGTTCATAGAATAAAAGATTGGTCATCGTGTTCTTAAAGCTTTGTTTCTCAAGAGTCCAGTTGTATGTTATCATCTGTCTTTCCAGGTACCTTGATTTGGCCTTAAGAAATACTATGCCACCCTGCCTTGCAGTTCTAGGTGACAGCTTGCCTTGAATAATTGAGGAAACATCAAAAGAAGGTGGAGAGAATACAGAGAACTACTGTATAAAAAAAATAATTCATTGACACTGAAATATTTCAAGAAGCAACAAATGATGAAGAGCTAACAGTAACCAAGGAAAAAGTCCAAGCTGTATTGAAGGCATTGGCAAAAATAAGGGCCCAGGAATCAATAAGATACTAACTGACATGTTTCAACTAACAGTTGCAGACCTGGGTATGCTCATCAGTCTATGCCAGGAAATCTGGAAGACAGTTATGAAGTCAACTGACATTTCCCAAGAAATGTGATCCGATAGAATGTGGAAATTATTGAAAAATATCAAATGCAAGCAAAATCTGCCAGAAGTTCAAGCTGGGTTTAGAAGAGGCTGTGGGACCAGGGGTATCACTGCTTATGTCAGACATATCTTAACTGAAAGCAGAGAATACCAGAAGAATGTCTACTTGTGTTTTAGTGACTAGACAAACTCATTTTACTGTGTGCATCATAGCAAACAATAGCTAACATTGAGCAGAAAGGAAATTCCAGAAGATTTAATTATGCTCAAAGAAAACATATATTTAGACTAAGAAGTTGTCTGAACAGAGCAAAGGAACTACCCAATGATAAAGTTGTTGTGGTGCTGGAGGTTATTGAATATACCATAGACTGCTAGAACAGGTTCGTACTAGAGAGGGTGAAGCCAGATTCTTCCTTAGAGGCAAGGATTCTGAAACTCTTATCTCACATACTTTGAGTATGTGCAAAGAAGAACAAGTCCTTGAGAGGGAAATCATGCTTGGGAGGGTTGAGGGACATTGCAAGAGAGGAAGACCCTCAATGAAATAGATTGACTCAGTAACTAGGGTAATGGAGGTAGGTGTGTCAGAGACAATAAGGTTGGCTCAGGATCCATAGGGTCGCTATGAGTAATAAGCTACTCAACGGCACATAACAACAACAACAACAACAACAAAGTTATTGTTGGATGTCATCAAGTCAAGTACAGCTCATGGTGACTGAAAAACAGATCTGAACCTGCCCTATCCTGTGTCATTTTTACTATATTTGACACACAAGCCCATTGCTGCAGTCACTGTGTCAATCCGTTTGGTTGAGCATTTTCCTCTCTTTAGTCAACTTTCCACCTTTCCAAACATGATGTCCTTCTCCAAGGAATAAACTCTCCTAGTAATATCTCCAAACTATGTGAGCTAAAGCTTTGTAATCTTTGCCTCCAATGGGCACTCTGGCTGCACTTTAAGACATATCTACTTGTTCTTTTGGCAGTCCATGCAATATTCAGTACTCTTCTCCAACATCATAGTCCAAATACATTCACTTCCCTGACCAATTCTCAGACACATAACAAGAAATTGAAAAGAACATGGCCTGGCAAGTGCACCTTAGTCTTCAAACTGACATCATTGCTTCTCAATAATTTGAAGAAGTACTTAACTACAGACATTCCCAGTGTAATACTTCTCCTGATCTTCTGACTATTGGTGCCATGGGTACTGACTGTAGATCCAGGACGAAGTGATTACTGGTTGTAGATCCAGGATCAAGTCATTGATTGTTTCAATCTTCTCTCAATATCTCATGATGTTGCTTAACAGTCCAGTGGTGAGAATTTTTGTTTTCTTGACAGTGAGATAAAATCCACATTGAAAGCTGTATTCTTTGATCTTCTACAGCAAGAACTTCAGGTCCTCCTCACTTTCAGCAAGCATGGTTGTTTCATCTGCATAACACAGGTTATTGATAAGTCTTCCTCAGATTCTGATACCACATTCTTCTTCATTGAGTCCAGCTTCTGGAATAATTTCCTCAGAATACATACTGAATAAGTATGAAGAGAGGTTACAACCCTGATGCACATCTTTCTTTATTTTAACTCATGTAGTGTTTCCTCATTCTAGTCTCACAACAGCCTCTTGGTCTAGGTATAGGTTTCACATGGACATAATTAAATGTTCTGGGATTCCAATTCTTCTCATTTTTAGCTATAGTTTTTTCCATGGTCCACACAGTCAAATTTTTTTTCAGGGGCAATAATGCACAAATAGTCATTCTTCTGATATGATTTGCTTTCAGCCATCCATTTGACATAAGCAGTGAAACCTTGGGGCTATTGCCTCTTCTAAATTCAGCTTAAACTTCTGGAAGTTCTTTGTATATCTATACACTGTTCTAGCAATTTTCAAAAGATCTTGCAGTATTTTACTTGCATGTTATATTAATCATATTATTCAATAACTCCACATTCTGTTGAATCACATTTCTTGGAAATGGGACAAACATAGATCTTTTCCAGTCAGTTGACCAAGCAGCTGTCCTCCAAATTTTCTGTCATAGACTGGTGAGCATCTCCAGGACTGCACTGTGAGTTGAGAATGGTTCCAGTAATTCCTGGAGTTTTTTTTATTATTTGTCATTGCCTTTAGTGTAGCTTGAGCTTCTTCTTTCATTATCACTGATTCTTGTTCATATAATTGTTGTGTACTGTCAAGACAAAACCAACCCATACCTGACCCTCCAATGGGTTTCCAGAGGCAGTTAAACGCATGGGAGGAGATCGCCTATACTTCTGTGGAGCAACTGGTGGATTCAAACCGTGTGCCTTCGGGATTGCAGCACAGCGTCTTGTGACTAGGCCAGTGTACTTCCTGAAATATTTAAGCGTCAGACAATTCTTTCTGACATGACATGGGTATTCCTTCCATTTCTTTTGATGCATTGTGGATCATTCAGGATTTTTCCAATTGCATCTCTCCATATTGCAACTCAAGCCTTAAATTTGTTTTTCAGATCTTTCAGCTTGAGAAATGCAGGGTGAGTACTTCCCTTTATATTCTCCAATTCTAGCTCTCTACATGTTATCATTCTTTGCTTTGTCTTCTCAAGCTGCCCTCCTTTGAAATCTACTGTTCAATTTTTTTCACCACTATCTCTTTCCTTTCTTTTGACTTCTTGATGCATTAGTGCAATTTTCAAAGTCTCTTTGGGGACCCATTTTGGTTTTCTTTTTCTCCTCTGTTTTTGTAGTGACATTTCACTCTCTTCATGAGTGATATCTTTGATGTCATCCCAAAACTTATCTGATCTTCATTCATTCTTGTTGAATGTTTCAAATCTATTCTTAAAATGAACATTAAATTCATATGATATATATTCATGATTATAATATTTTTGTTCTTGTGAACTTGTTTTAATTTTCCTTACCCTCAATTTGAACTTTCACATGAATAATTGACGATATGTTTCACAATCAATACCTGCCTTCGTTTTGACTGCTGATATTGAGCTTCTACAATTCATTTCACCAATTTAATTAATCTGATTCCTATGAGATCTACATAGTAATATCCATGTGTAAAGTGGCTGGCTGTGTGTTTTGTTTGTCATGAATAAATCATTGAATATGCAAAATTCAATTATCTATTTCCAGCCTCATTTCTATAACCATGTTCATAGTTTTCAATGATTATTCCTTCATCATTTCTAACTTTTGCATTACAGTCACCAATTATCATTAGCAAATCTTGATTATTCGTTCAGTCCATTTTGGACCACAAAATTTGGTAAGAATCTTCAATTTCCTTCTCTTTGGCTTTAACAGCCAAATTTGTGGATATTTGAATAATCATATTAACAATGTCTTACTCTTTGGCTCTAGATATAGGAGCATATATTTGAATAATTGTCATGTTAGCAGGTCTTCCCGCTATGTGTATGTATATGGATATTGTCCTATCACTCACAACATTTTATTTAAGGATAGAACTTGAAATTGAGTTTTTACTATAAATGCAACACCATTCTTCTTGCCTTTTTCATTCCCAGCATAGTATACCATGTGATTATATAATTCAAAATGGCCAAAGCTGGTCCATCTCATCTCACTAATGCCAACTATGTTCATTATTTTAATTTCATTTTTTAAAATTTCAGCTTTTTTATTACCACATAGCATGTCAATTGACATACTTTTAATATTTTTTTATTTTATACTGCCTTACATACAAAGTTCATATACATTGTTTTTTACACCAGATCTTTCCCATTTCCTTTACTCACCCCTCCCTCAACCCAACAAATTGTGTAACCCTATGATTAACAACCTCCTCATGCCCATCTTCACCTTTCTGCTCCTAATCCTCCCTTCTTGGAGGCTCCTACACATTCTACAAAACTGCTTGGCATATACTCCTAGAAAATGAGGACTGAGGCACAAATGGAGACTTTTACACCAATGTTCATAGCAGTGTTATTCACCATTGTAAGAACATGGAAGCAGCCCAAATGTCCAAGCACAGTTAAATGGATTGAACGCAAAAGTGAGAAACAGTGAAGAAGGAACAGTATTTGAAAAATACGAGGTTGGTGGTAGAAATAAAGCTGTAAATTGAATTATTAAATTTTATATTTCAATGCTTTATTCATTGTAAATACTTTTATTTGAAAAAAATAGTAATAACGACTTTAGACATGGATTTCACCTGATGGGTTGCATAAAAATCAGATTGGCCACATTTGTGGAAGAAATCATTGGAAAACTCAATATCAGCAATCAAAAGTAGGCCAGGGCAGACTGTGGGTAACACCATAAATTACTTGTATGTGCATTCAAATTGATGTTGTTATTGTTGTTGTTGTTAGGTGCTGTCAAATATGACTCAGAGAGATCCTATGAACAAAAGATCTGAATCCTGTCCTGTCCTGCACAATGCTCATACTTCCTGACACACAAGAGTCCATTTCAGTATTCACCATGTGAATCCACCTGGTTCAGGGTCTTCCTCTCCTTCGCCAACCCTCCACCCTTCCCAACATCATGTCCCTCTCCAAGGAATAGCAACTCCTAGCAACATGTCCAAACTATGTGAGGCAAAGCCTCATTATTCCTGCCTCCAAAGAGCACTCCGGCTGCACCATCTCCAAGACATACCTGTTCATGGGATAGCCAGTGTTCTTCTCCAATACCACAACTCAAAAAGTATCAATTCTTTCTCTGTCATCCTTATTCATTGTCTAGGTTTCAGATGCATAGCTAGTAATCAGAAGCACTTTGGCTGAACCCTGAATCAAATGTACCTTAGTCTTCAAACTGACATCACTACTTCTAAATAATTTGAAAAGGTCCCTAACTACAGGTTTTCCCAGTGCAATATGTCTCCTTATTTCCTGACTGCTGGTATCAAGGGTGTTAATTGTGTATCCAAGCAAAAAGAAGCTGTTGGAAATATCAAAGAGGCTAAAGGAAACTAAAATAAGTCCACAAGAACCAAGATATGATTTTTAATCAATTCCATCTGAATTTCAAGATCATCTTAGGTATAGGTTTGAGGCATTGAACAACAATGATCAAAGAACAGATGAGTTGTGGGATGATATCATGGATAGCATCCATAAAGAAAGTAAAAGGTAATTAGAGAAACAAAGGAGAAAAAAAATCCACATGAATATCAGAAGAGACTCTAAAATTTGCACTGGAGAATTGAGAAGCTAAAACAAAATGAAAAGGTGCCAAAGTTAAAGAGCTGAACAGAAGACTGCAAAGAGCAGTGAGGGAGGACATAGCAAAGTATTACAATGGAATGTGCAGAGAGACAGAACTGGAAAATAAAAAGGAAAGAACACACTCGGCATTTTTCAAGCTGAGAGAACTAAAAAAAACAAATTCAAGCCTCGTATCACAGAACTGAAAGATGCTGTGAGCATTATATTGAGAAACCCAAAAATCATCAAAAGGACCTAGGACTAAAAGCGAGGACTATAAACTTCATTACAGAAAAGCTAGGAACAACACTAGAAGTCCTAATCCACCCACAAGACTCAAATCCCTATGCACATCCAAAAACTTCTGCAACAGGGTAAAAAGGGAAACCACCGACTGGGAAAAAGTATTTGGTAATAACATATCAGATAAGGGACTTATATCCAGAATTTATGAAATACTTGAGCACCACAACAAGATAAAAGTCAATAATCCAATAGAAAAATGGGCACAGGAGATGAACAGGCATTTCACCAAAGACAACATTTAGATGACTAACAAGCACATGAAGAAATGCTCAAAATCCCTAGCCCTAGCCCTAAGAGAGATGCAAATTAAAACAACTATGAGATATCATCTCACTCCAGTCAAAATAGCAAAATTTAACAGAACAGCAAGCAACAAATGCTGGCGAGGTTGTGGAGAAACTGG
>NW_006400037.1:528365-538872 GCF_000299155.1 Elephantulus edwardii
AATAAAAAATTTTTTTTAAAAATCATCAAAAGAAGATAGAAGCCTCTCAGAAGACCTGCTTACTGGGGGACATTACCTTCACTCTGTTGTAAGATGCCATGGCCTGTGTGGCATGGCCAGCCCAAGAATGTCTTCCAGCTATCATTTCCCCTGCTTCTGCTAAAGGCTGTGGCCCAGCACAGGCATACTCACACCCTGGTCAACAACAGAATCACTGCTTACCGGATTGAGGGGCTGCAGTTTTAAACAAAAAACCCACCCAGAGCACTAGACTGCTGCCCCTGCCAACCTGGAGACCACACTGTGTGGCCACCTGGAGACCGTCCAGCTGCCACCCGTGCTTTCCAGTACCAGGAGCACCCATATGACAGGTACTTAGGGTCAAACCCTGCTGTCTAGGTATACTATGTGGGACCCTGTAAGCTTAAGCAGAAGGGGCCAGATCAGGTCAAGCCAGGCAAGATATGGTTTCTGGAAGGGACCAGAATTCCTGTTTTGCCATTCAGGTACTTTAGGTGAAACACTGCTGTCAGGCCCTCTGTCTTGCAGGCCTCAGGCCAAGAAGGGAGTACAAATATATAGGCCCTTCACAAAACATTGCCATACTCTGGGTCATTACATAGTTAAAACAACCTAAGATCTACTAAGGAAAGACTCACATAATGTCAAGAAAATAGCAATCTGCTGCAGTCATCATGAAAAAAAAATAATCTTTCTCCCCAAACAGCAGACCCAGTAAATACCTCAGATAGAGAAAACCAGCAGAAATATGTTGATGTGGAGTTACTTGAAAATCTACAGACACAAATCATAGAAGAAACACTGAAAGTCATTAAGAGAGCAAATGCCTCAGAGACAACAATTCATAAGAAATATATTGCAACTCAAACAGCTATGGAAGAAAGTACAAAAGATGAAAGAAAGAACTGAGAGTAAAGATAAAGAGGTACAAGAATTTAAAAAAAAAATCACAAGACAGAGAGCATACAGCCAACACAGTACTGGAAATAACAGAAAAGCATGATAATTAAATCTAGAACATTAAGACTGAAATGGCAGACATGTACAACACACTGTAAGGCAAAAAAGTAGAACTGAAAAGGTGGAACAGAGAGTCAGTGAGCTGTAAGACAAGAGCCTCACTGAAAACATGCTGTTGTTGTTGTTGTTTAGTGCTGTTGACTTGTAGATGACTCATAGCGACCCGATGAACAAACGGTCTGAGCACTGTTCATACATAGAGTTTCTGGAGGCAAGCCATTTCGGAATTGGATGCCGCTCCTGCTTCCAGGCTTGATTTGGTTGGGAAGCTCCAGCCAACACTGTCTATCATGGGTACCCATTACCACGATTGGCACTGCACTGTCACAGTCTTCAGCATCACAGCAACCACGAGTTACCTCTGTACAGCAACGCACAGACCAGTGCTATACCACCTAGAAGAATGTTTGACAGGAAAACAATTTTAACCTGGCCAAGGGCCGCAGGCCTCAGGGCCCTTTAGGCTTAAGGCCACCTCCTGGTTCAAACCCTAGGCCAAGCGTAGCTTGCCTCGCTACCGGGGACAGAGCAAACCTGCACGTCAAACACATGCCTGGAAAAGCACTCTACTCCAAAAGCTTGCCATGATTCCTGCGCTCACACCACCATGCTCCTTCTGGCCCACTGAAAACATAGTAGAAGAAAAATCAGAGATAAGATATAAAGAAAATTAACAAAACAATAGAATCATGTGGGATAACATAAGAATCAACGACATAAATATGATTGGAATCCCAGAACAGGGGAGTGACAGGGAAGTCACTGAGAAAAGTATGGAGAAGTACTAGAAGAAGACGTCCCAGGTATTTTGAAGAATAGGGAAATCCACATTTAATAAGCACAGCGAACACCTAATAGACTAGATCCCAAAAGAAAAATATCAAAGCATACCATACTCAAATTCTCCAAATTAAAAGATAAGGATAGAATATTAAAAGCAGCACTGGAAAAACAAAGAGTCTTCCACAAAGAGAAAGCAATTACCTTTAGTTCTGATTTCTCAGCATAAATCATGTGAGCTAAAAAACAGTGGGGTGGCATAGGCAGATAATTAAAAGAAAACAATCACTAGCCATGTATTCTACACTCAGCAAAGCTCTCCATCAAATATAAAGGAGAAATTAGTTCCTATGCAGAAAAGAAGGAACTTAAGGAATTTGTGTAAACAAGAAAAAAATGACAAGAAATATTAAGAGAAGTCCTTCACGTGGAGATGAAAAAGGAAAGTAGATGGACCATAGTAACTAGAAACAACAAAAAAAGAAACATAGCAAATGGCAATAATAAAAACTGGCCTGAAAATATTCACACATAATGTGAATTGACTAAATGTACCATTTAAGAGAAAAAGAGTAAAAACAAGATAAAAAACAAAGCTGGTTAATATGTACCTACAAGAGACACATCTCAAAAAAGAAAGGAAAAACAGACCCAAAATCAAAGGCTGGGGGGAAAATATACCAAGCAAATGGCAAACCCCAAAAAATGAAGTGTGGCAATATTAATCTCTGATAAAAGAGATTCCAGAATAAAAACCACAAAAAAGGACCAGTATTGCCTACTGATTAAAGGCAACTAGATAAATAAGATTTAACCTTGTTCAACATTTATTGACCAAATGATAGACCTGAAAAATACATAAAACATGAGTTAACAAAATTGAAGAAAGAAAAAGACAACACTACAATATTCTCAGAAAAGCAGAACCTAATGAAGTTTGTAAAAAAAAAAAAAAAAAAAAAAAAAGACCAGCATTGCAGGAAACACTAAGAGAAGTCCTTCTTACAATGGTTCCACAGAGCAGGATGGTGCAAAATAACCAACAACACCACCAAAAAGAATTAAACAAAATGATGGCAAAACCTCATCTCTCAATAAATACACTGAATATGAAAGCTTTAAATGCACCACTGAAGAGAAAAAGAGTAGCAGATTGGATAAAAAACCAAAATCCATAAATCTGCTGTGTACATAGACACACCTGAAAAATTAAGATAAAGAAAGACTAAAAATAAAAGGGGTGGGAAGTATATACTAAGCAAATGGCAACCAGAAAAAAGCAGGAGTACCAATATTTATCTCTGATAAAATAGATTTCAATGTGAAAACCATCACAAAGGAGAAGAACGGTCACTACATAATGCTTAAAGGGAACAAGAGAACGTAACAATAATAAATATCTATGCACCAAAAGGTACAGCAGCAAAATATACAAAGCAAACATTAACAAAACTGAAAAAAGAAACAGACGATACCACTATAGTACTTGAAGACTTCATTACACAATTCTCAAGAAAAGATAGACTACCAGAAAGAAACTCAACAAAGATCCTGAAGAATTAAACCACATAATAAACCAACTTGATCTAATAAATATATACAGGCCAATGCACCTCCCAAATGCATAGTATACCTTCTTCTCCAATATGCATGAAACGTTCTCCAGAATAGATCACATTTTAGGTCACAAGGCAAGTATCAATAAAGTAAAAAAACATAGAAATAATACAAAGCATCTTCTCAGACCACAATGCTACAAAATTGGTTATTAATAATACGATGATAAAAGAGAAAATAATATATATTTGGAAGCTGAACAACACCTTGTTTGAACATGACTGGGTAATAAAATAAAGAAAAAATGCAATTAAAAAGTTTCTTGAAACAAATGACAATGAAAACAGTTACCAAAATCTCTGGGACACAGCCAATGCATTAGAGGTCAATTTATAGCAATTAGGAAACATATTAAGAAGCAAGAAAAAAGAATAATTGACTCTGTAGCTCAACATATCCAACAAATTGAAGAAGAACAGCAAGAAAACCCAACACCCTCTAAAAAAATTGAAATTATAAAAATTAGGACAGAAATAAATGAAATAGAAAACAGAAAAACAATTGAAATCATCAATAAAGCCAGGAGGTAGATCTTCGAAAAGGTCAATAAAAGTGGCAAATCACTAGCAAAACAAGCAAAGAAGCAAAAAAAGACACAAGTAATTTTAATAAGAGAAGAAATATCACAACAGAAACAACTAAAATAAAAAGGTTAACAGTACAATACGGTTAGGGACCTCTCTAAAGTACTCGAGAGCAACGGTGTCTCTCTGGAGACTAAGGTGCACCTGATACATACAGGCCATGGTCTTTGCAATCACTTGTTATGCATCAAAGAGTTGGACAATGACTAGGGAGGATAGAAGGAGAATTGATACCTTTGAGCTGCGGTGCTGGAGATGAGTATTCAATGTACCATAGACTACTAAGAAAGCAAACAGATTCAGCCTGGAGAGGGTTAAACCAGGCTTCTCCTTGGAGACAAGGATTCTGGGGCTTCGTCTGACATACTTTAGACATGTTGTAAGGAGAGACAGGTCCTTGGAGAGGGACATCATGCTTGGGAGGGCAGAGGGATAGCGCAGGAGGGGAAGGCCCTCTATGAGGTGGATTGATTCAGTGACTGGGGTAATCGGATGGGTGTGTCAGAGTCAATGCAATTGGCACAGGATAGAGCAGGGTTTAGGGTTGTTGTACATAGGGTCCCTATGAGTTGCAAACGATTCGACAGCACATAAAAACAACAACAACAACATACTCAAACAAATATGAAAACCTAGAGGAAATGGATAAATACTTAGAAACTCACAACATACCTAAACTGACACAAACCAAAACCAAAACCTGAACAGACCCATTACCAAAAGAAAAAATCAAACAGGTAATAAAACAACTTAAAAAAAAAAAGCCCTGGAGCAGATGATTTGACTAGTGAATTTTATCAAACACTCAGAGAAGAATGGTCACCAATTCTACATAAAGTATTTCAGAAAATAGAAAAAGACTGAATTCTCTCAGACTCATTCTATTAAGCAAACATATCCTTGATACCAAAGTCAGGTAATGATACCACCAAAATAGAAAACTATTGGCCAATATCACTTATGAACACAAATGCAAAAATCCTCATTAAAATCCTGGCCAAAAGAATACAATAATACATCTGAAAAATAATTCACCATGACCAACTGGGATTCATAACAGGTATGCAAGGATGGTTCAACAGAGGAAAAACAATCTGTGTAATTCATTACACTAACAAAACAAAGGACAAGAACCACATGATCCTATCAATTGATTCAGAAAAGATCTTTGACAAAATCCAAAACAGCTTCCTGATTAAAACACTGAACAAAATTGGTGTGAGATGTGTGTCTTGCTTGAATTTTCTGCAGATAGTTTTCCAATTCTACTAGCATCGTTTGTTAAAGAGGCTTTTGTTTCCCTTTTAACTGATTTCATTTACTTGCCAAAAATCTGTTGACCATTGGTAGACAAGCTGATTTCTGGGTTCTCAATTATATTCCATTGATCTGTGTGCCTGTAACTGTCACTGTACCAGTACCATGCTGTCTCGACCAAAACGGCTGTGTAGTAGGATTTGAAATCAGGGAGTGAGATACCTCCTACCTTGTTTCTCTTTTTCAGGAGTGCTTTGTTTGTTCGGGGTCTCTTTCCATTCCAGATGAAATTGGAAATTGCCTTTTCCTTCACAGCATTGAAGAAAGGAATTGGTATTTGTATTAGGATTGCCTTGTACTTGTGGATTTCCCTTGGTAGAATTGTCATTTTGACATTATTGTGTTTTCCTATCCAAGAGCATGATATATTCTTCCATTTATCCAGGTCTCTTTTTTGTTTCTTATAGTAATGTTTTGTAATTTTTTTAATAGGTCCTTTGTGTTTCTAGTTAGATTTACTAGCAAGTAGTTAATCTAGTGGTTCACTATTGTGATGGGTATTGTTTTTCTTAGCTTCAGTTCTGTGTTCTCTTTCTAACTGTAGATAAATCCAATTGATTTTTGTATGTTGATCTTGTATCCTGAAAATTTGCTCAATTGGTCAACTATGTCCAATAGTTTTCTCACTGAGTCTTTAGGATTTTCTATACATACTATCATATCGTCCTCATATATTGATAATTTTACCTCCTCTTTGCCAGCTTGGATACCTCTTACTTTATTCTCTTGTCTTATTGCTATTGATTAGGCTTCCAATACAATATTGCATAGGAAAGGGAATACTGGGCATCCTTGCCTAGTTTCTGTACTCAAAAAGAATACCTTTTTGCTAGTACCAATTGTAGTAGTTTGCTAGTTTGAGGAAATTCCCCTACCAAAAGCATTTAAAGTGATCAATGTAATCCCAATCCAGATAATTTCATTTTTCAAGGAGATGAAAAGGGAAATTGGCAAGTTTATTTGGAGAGGAAAGAGATCCTGAATAAGCAAAGCACTTCTGAAAAACAAAAATAAAGTGGGCAGCATTGCATTCCCTGACTTCAAAGTCACAGTTGTAGTAACCAAAGCAGCATGGTACTGGTACAATGACAAGCACATAGACCAATGGAACAGAATTGAGAATCCAGAAATACTCCAGGCATCTATGGTCAACTGATATTTGACAAGGAAATAAAACCTATTAAATGGGGAAATTACAATCTCTTCAACAAATGGTGCTCGCAGCAGTGGACTGTTACCTGCAGAAAGCTGAAACAGGATCCACATTACACCTCACACACAAAAATTAACTCAGGTTGATCAGAGACTTGGGAGTAAATTCTAAAACAGTAAAATTCATCAGAGACTAACTAGAACAAGCTTAAATGCCCTAGTTCTTAAACTACTAAATACAGCCAGCTCTATCTGGACATGACAAAACTGATGATTGGGACCTTATAAAGATTAAATCTGTGTGCACATAAAAACATTTTCCATATCCACCGTCGCAAGAACATGGAAAAAGGTCCAATGTCCAACCACAATCAAATGGATTGAGAAATCATGGTACATTTATACAATGGAATACTATGTAGCACGCAGGAGTAATGATTTTGTAAATTTTTACCTAACTTGGGAGGTACTAGAAAGCAGTATACTGTGTGACCTAGTTCAGTCCTATAGGACAATTATTATATAAAACCATTATTGTAGAATGAGTATGAAGATCCAAGGAGAAAGGGTAGTGGAAGTAGAGGGATGAGGATATGTGTGAGGGTGATTAATCATGGGGTTGTACAATTTGATAAGGGAGGGCTAAGGGAAATTGGAAGAATCTGGTGTGGAAAACAATGTATTTTAATTTTGTAAATAAACAAGTATAATTTAAAAAATGAAAAATACCTCTTTTCTAGCAGAACATTAAGAAAACCTACCAACTGGGAAAAAACATATGACAATACTGTTTCAGATAAGGGTCTAATATAAAAAGTTTACAGAATTCTACAGAACTCCACAAGGAAAAGACTGATCACACAATTACAAAATGGACAAGAGACATGGAAAGAATTTTCACAGAGGAAGATATTGGATAGCCAACAGACACATGAAGAAATATAAAACAGATGAAATTCAAAAGCACAATGAGACTCTATCTTACTTGAGTAGCAATGGCAAAGCTTAACAGGGAAGCAAGTAATAAATGTTGGAGACAGTATGGCAAGATAAGAACTTTCATACTTTGTTAGTGGAATTGTAAAATGGTACAACCACTCTAGAAGGCAGTTTGGCATTTCCTCAAAAAGCCAAACATATAAATTCCATATGACTCAGCCATTCCACTGCTTGGAATATAACCCATGAGAAAGAGAACTAGTCACAAACAGAGACTTGTACCAGTGTTCATAGCAGCATTTTTCACAATTGCAAGAACCTGGAAATAGTCCCAACATCTGACCACTGTAGAATGGATTGAGAATTATGGTACTTCACACAATGGAATACAACACAGCAATACAGGAGCAATGATTTTGTAAATTACTACCTAGCTTTGGAGGGAATGGAGAGCATTATGATAAGTGAACTAACTCAGTCTCATAAAGACAAGTACTGTAAGACCATTATTGTAAATGTTTATGAAGATCCAAGGAATGGGTGGAGGGTGGGAGCAGAGGGATGTGAATGGGTAGATGTGGGTTAATCATAACGCACAACTGGATCAGTGGAGGGAGATGTGAGTATAGGAAATGGGGGAAATCTGGTATGAAAAACAATTTATATGAACTTCATAAAAAAACAGTATAAAAAGTATTTTATTTTTAAAAAGTCTACAAGGACAGAGGGAATACACAGAATTACTATAGTAGAAAGAACTGATTGATACTGAAAACTTTCAGGGACTGTCATATGAAGAGAAGTCATTGGTAATGAAGGAGGAAGTGGAAGCTGAATTTAAGGCATTGGCAAAAAAGAAGGCGCTAGGAGTCAATGGGATACCAATTGCCTTGTTTCATTTAAAAGATGTGGACTTAGATGTGCTTACCTGTCTATGCCAGGAAATTTGGAGTACAGCTGTATTTTTCCCATTACCAAGAAATGTGATCCAAATAAATGTGGAAAACTATGGAACAATAATATTAATTTCACATTCAAACAAAATACTGCTGGAAATTATTTAAAAATGGCTACAACAACATAAATAGGTAACTGCCAGAATTTCAAGCAGGATTTAGAAGAGGCCATGGCACCAGGAAAATCATTGCTGATGTCAGATGGATCCTGGTTGAAAGCAAGTAATACCAGAAGAATGTCTGTTTGTGCTTTATTGAGTATGCAAAGACATTTGACTGTGTGTATAATAACAACAAAGTTGTGGTTGACTTTGAGAAGAATGGGAGTCCCAGAGTACTTAATTATTCTCATGTGAAACCTATACACAGACCAGGAGGCTGTACAAACAGAGCAGGGACATACTACAAGGCTTAAAATAGAGAAGGTGGTACGCAAGGGTTGTATTTCATCTCCATACATATTTACTTTGTATGCTGAGCAAATTATTTGAGAATCTGGACTATAAAGAAGAGTGTGGCCTCAGGATTGGAGGGAGACTCATCAACAACCTACATTACGCTGATGACACAACTTTGCTTAGTAAGAGTTAGGAGGACTTGAATGAAGCACTTATTGCAGAAGGGAAAGGAAGGGACTGCATCAGTATGGACTGTATCTCAATGTTAAGAAAACAAAGATTCTTACTACTGGAATGATAGGCAACATCATGAAGGATGGAGAGGAGATGGAAAGCGTAAATAGCTTCATTTTGCTTGGATCCACAATTAACACTCTTGGTACCAGCAGTTAAGAAATAAGGAATATCAATCGATGCAGAAAAGGCCTTTGACAAAATCCAATACCCTTTCCTGATTAAAACACTCAACAAAATAGAACTAGAGGGGAATTTCTTCAATATAGTAAAAAGTATTTATGAAAACCCAAGAGGTAACATTATTCTCAATGGAGAGAGGTTAAAGGCATTCCTTTTAAGAACAGGAACTAGGCAAGGATGCCCATTATCTCCTCTCTTATTCAATATTGTATTGGAAGTCTTAGCGATAGTAATAAGACAAGAGAAAGACATAAGAGGTATACAAATTGGCAAAGAGGAGGTAAAATTATCCCTCTATGCAGGTGACATGATAGTATACTTAGAAAACCCTAAAGACTCAGCAAGAAAACTATTGGACATAGTTGACCAATTCAGCAAAGCATCAGGATACAAGATCAACATAAAAAAATTGGTTGGATTTCTCTATAGTGACAAAGAGAATACAGAGCTGGAGCTGAGAAAAACAATATCCTTCACAATAGCTAAACTCAAGATAAAATATTTGGAAGTAAATATAACTAGAAGCACAAAAGATCTATTCAAAGAAAATTACAAAACATTACTACAAGAAATAAAAAGAGACCTGGAAAAGTGGAAGAATATCCCTTGCTCATGGATAGGAAGGGTCAATATTGTGAAAATGGCAATACTACCAAAGGCAATTTACATGTTCAATGCAATCCCAATACAAATACCAATTTCATTCTTCAATGAGATGGAAAAGTCAATCTCCAGCTTCATTTGGAATAAAAGAAACCCTGAATAAGCAAAGCACTCCTTAAAAATAGAAAAAAAGTAGGAGGCATCTCACTCCTTGATTTAAAATCCTACCACACTGCCGTGGTAGTCAAGACAGCATGGTACTGGTACAATGACAGACACATAGATAATGGAATAGAATTAAGAACCCATAAATCAGCCCATCTATTTATGGTCAACTGATTTTTGACAAGGAGATGAAATCAGTTAGGTGGGTAAATAACAGCCTTTTTAACAAATGGTGTTGGAAAACTATCTGCAGAAGAATTAAACAAGATCTCCACCTTACTGCATATACCAAAACCAACTCAAGGTGGATCATGGACCTAGGACTAAAACCAAGGACTATAAACTTCATTAAAGAAAAGCTTGGAAGACCTTTAGTAATCCTAATCCACAACATAAAGAGTCTTCCAAGTATTCTGAAAAATTTACAACCAGGAGAAGATAAAATAGATGAATGGAACCTTCTAAGAATCAAATCCCTATGCGCATCCAGAAACTTCTCCAACAGGGTAAAAGGAGAAGCCACAGACTGGGAAAAAGT
>NW_006400037.1:539148-557161 GCF_000299155.1 Elephantulus edwardii
CCAGCAATTCCACTACTGGGAATATACCCTAATGAGACCATAAATGTTTATCGCGGCTTTGTTAACAATAGTGAGGAGTTGGAAATAACCTAAGTGCCCATCAATAAACGAATGGGTAGAGAAGCTGTGGTATATTCACATAATGGAATACTACACTGCATTGAAAAACAAGGAACTCATGCAATATTATTCAAAATGGACTCTGGAGGACATGATGCTGAGTGAAATATCTCAGTCACAAAGGGACAAATGCTATATGGGACCACTGTTGTAGAATGAGGCTGACATCCAGGTGGGGGTGAGACTGAGAAAAACTGGATAAATTATGTTTACTGCATTGAAGTCTATGAGGGAGAATACGTTAAAAGTATTATATTTTAGGGCATTATGTTTATCATAGGAGTATGGAATGAGAGTTGCAGAGTGGATTATATTTGGGGTGGTCTGCGGGGGGCGGGGATTGTGTACCAATGAAGGAGTTTTTCTTTTGCTTTTCAGGAAGAGGAGCGAACAGGGGGTGGGGGTGGGGTGGGCAGGGAGAAAAGTGTAACAATGAATGAATGGAATTCCAAAATCTCTGTAGATGTTCATGTAAATAAATAAATAACCTTAAAAAAATAAGGGATAAGGAGACACATTGCACTTGGAAGAATCTGCAGTTAAGGACTCTCCAAAGTATTGGTGCCTTTGAGTTGTGGTGTTGGAGAAGAAAGCTGAACATTCAAAGGACAGCCAAAAGAACAAATAGATACGTCTTGGAGAGGGTGCAGCCAGAATGTTCTTTGGAAGGAAGAATTATGAGGGTTCTCCTCACATACTTTGGGCATGTTGCTAGGAGGGGCCATTCCTTGGAGAGGGATATGACACTAGGGAGCATGGACGGTCAGAGAAGGAGAGAAAGACACTCAACAAGTTGGATTGACATGGTGATTGCCACAGCAGGCTCTTGTGTGTCAGAAAGTGTGAGGATGGTGCAGGACACTATAGAGTTTAAATCTTTTGTTCATAGGGTCTCTATGAGTCATACCAGTCTGGAGGACACCTAACAACAACAACAACATATTAACAGATCTTTCTTGTATGCTTATGGATAAATGGCCTAATCATAACAATACTTATACTTTCAAATAGACCTGAAATTGTCTTTTTTAATTCTGAAAGCAATACCATTCTTCTGTTTGTTATTACCAACAGATCATGTGATTGTCTGACACCAATGATAACAGTACACCTTAAATAATTGCACAATCCCTCTTCTTTTGCAAATATATAATGTTGATGTTATTGTTGTTGTTATGTGCCATCAAGTCAACTGCGACTCATAGCGATCCTATGTAAAATAGCCCTAAGCCCTGCTCTATCCCTTGCCAATCTTATTGTCTCCGACACACCTATCCCCATTACCCCAGTGACTGAATCAATCCATGTCATTGAAAGTGTTCCTCTCTTGTGCTGTCCCTTCACCCTCCAAAGCAAGATGTCGCTCTCTGAGGACTGATCCCACCTTGCAACATATCCAAAGTATGTAAGACGAAGCTTCAGAATCCTTGCTTCCAAGGAGCAGCCTGACTTCATCCTCTCCAGGACAAAGTTTGTTCTCCTTGCAGTCCAGGGTATATTCAATACTCTTCTCCAGCACCAAAGTTCAATGACATCAACTCTCCTTCTATCATCCCTAGTCATTGTCCAGCTCTCTGATGCAGAGCAAGAGATTGCAAAGACTATGGCCTATATCAGCCTATATCTTAATCTCCAGACTGACGTTGTTCTTCAGTACTTTGGAGAGGTCTCTGACAGCAGACTTTCCCAATGCAATTTGTCTTTTCATTTCCTGGCTGCTGGTACTAAGAGTGTGGATTGTAGAGCCAAGCAAACCAAAGCTGTCAACAATCTCAATCTCTTCACCATCTATCATGATGCTGCCAATCAGCCCAGTGGTGAGAATCTTTGTTTTCTTGATGTTGAGCTTCAATTCATATTGAAGGCTGAAGTCCTTGACCTTCTACAGCAAGCACTTCAGGTCCTCCTAGATTTCAGTAAGCAGGGTTGTGTCATCTGCATAATAACACAGATTGTTGGTGAGTTTACCTCCAATCCTGATACCACAATTCTCCTCATAGAGGCCAGTCTTCTGGATAATCTGTTCCTCATATAAATTGAAAAGATATGGAGATAGGACACATCCTTGGTGCACACCCTTCCCATTTTTGAACCATGCAGAGTTCTCATTAAATCCTTTCACATTTTATTTTTGTTTTCCCTCCTATCAATTATGTTCACCTAACCTCCTCTAGCCTCATTCAATACTGTGTATTGACTGCTAGTAAGATTGCTGTGTTTGGGAACTTTGATTACTTCACCTCAGTATGCAAAGAGAGATAAACACTCAGTAAATCTTTGTAGTGATATTATCACTCATATCCCCAGGAGTGTCTTGTACTTCGTATATAGCTATAAAACATATATTGACTGCATTAATTGCTAGAGAAGGAAAGTTAAAAATAGTATTTTGTGATTAGAAATTACAAGCGAAAGAATGGAAAGGTACTAATTAACACTAGCATGCATTTCCAAGTAAGTACTAACTTGAGATAATGATTATGTTTGATGTAGCAATATGCCTTCCTTTTTCCTTTTTATTGCATACAGCTGAAAGGAAAATATGGTCATAGTGCTAGATCTCAGGGGTAAAGAAATCTAGAGATCATTATATTAAAAGAAGTAAACATTGTGCCTGGGAGTTTATGACTCTCAAAGAGTTCAGACTCAGTAATCTAAAGGCAATGTTTGTCAAGATTGTTACTTGCTTGCAGCAAATTTCATTATTATTAAGTTAGTTCTCAGAGTCTAGAATCAAACGTCCTTCTAAGAAGCCACAATACCTCATGACACCTAATACTATCTTTGACTTTTTTGTCTTACATGAAGATTTCCTTCAATTCTCAGCATTACCCAATATGTGCCATTAAAATCAAGAGCTTTAGACTACATCTAAAGGGTGGTATTTAAAAGGAGGATCAAAAGTGTAGTTCTATAAAGGAAATGAAAGGAACTAGGCATGTTTAAATAATTCACCTAAGAAAGACTGAGATAAGAACACACATAATGCCAGTGACATGAAGTTGAATTGTTTCCTTTTATTCCTATTTTTATCTTATTTCTTTTTTCACAAGTTTAAGCAAATATGAAAATAAGAAAAACAAAAGGCAGCAGAGAGGGTAGGTATTAGAAGATATCACTCTGGGTAAAGTGACTTAGAATAAACAAAGATAATATGATTAACACTTTTAATAATACAACAAAATGTGGAGACCAGGTTTATTTCAGAAATACGGTTTGATTTCAAAATATGGTCAATATATTAAATCACCTCTTTGGAATTTTGTTACCAACAACAGTTTACATTTGTACAAGTGTGTGTATGGTTGGTTTTGTGTTGGTTTTTTTTTTTTCATTTGTCATGATAACTGTCATGTGCTTTATGAAAAGTACGCTAGCTGTCCCTATGTCAAAACCCCAAAACAACAAGGCTCAAAGAGGTTAAGTGTCATGACCATGATCATTTAGTAAGTAGAGGAGCTGGAAATAGAATTGTTCTTTTGAATCTCAGTAAGTGATCTTTTTCTCTTCCTGAGGTTACATAGAAATTTTCATTTGAATAAAAGCAGAAATGAGTCATAAGAATAAAATTAAAATAGAAGAATAGTGTCAAGTGTTCACTGTAACAATTGAAGCATGGAGTTTCATTATCTACAGTTGGTGCAAGATCTAGTTAATATATTTTATAAAACAGAAAAACGGTGACAATGGAAATTATTATGAAAAATACCTCAATGTTAAAACATCAAACTCCCCTACAAAAATATCTATTTAGGAAAGCATATGTACTGAAAATTCTAGAGTCTGATAAAAGAAGGGTGAATACTTAATACACAAGTCATGCCAACATATTTATTGACAAAAGACAATACTAACATGAACTCACAGGTGAAAATAATGTTTACAAGTATTAAGAGAGCAAAATCTGTCAGGTTTAAGTTTTCAACATTAAGCAGATATATACTTCCAGTAAGACAACTAGGCAGGCAGCTATTACCCAGATCCTCTACAGCAGCATGGGAACTGGAAGAAGCAGAACAATGACTCGTCACTTGTCCTGAGACAACAAAAAAGTTTTAAATTTTTGTTTGGAAGTAAAGTACCTGGTTCTAGAAGCAATTTCTGCCAGTCTAGGGTCCTAATTCTTGGCCTCTGATAGATTCAACCTGGAAGGAAGCAGCTTTCCATTAGTCCTGCAATATAATTACCCAGGATGTCTATACTGATGGTTGGAGGCAAGAAAGTGCAGTCTTCACTACACCACCCCAGTTTCTGCTATACCTGAGGTCAATCCAGGGCCAGGCGCACGCCAAGCTAAGGAGATTGGGACCTTTACTACTGGATCTGCTTCTGACTCCAAGAATCCTGGCCCTAGCCTAGCAAGAATTGCTTCTAGGACCAGGCATCATGTTCACAGGCTCCTGTAAAGAACCCAAACTGCTGGGTGCTCTGATCACAAACTTTTCTCCTTTCCCTTTTTAAAGATTTTATTGTTAACTGTCTCCCATTCCTAATATTTGAGGTTTCTCTCATGTTTTTCTTATTGTTTTCTTTTTCCATTCCCTTCTTTTTAGTTTTTTTTCTTTCATAGTTTTAGTATTATATTTTTTCTTTTGATCGTATCCTTCCCCAGTTTCTCTTCATTTTGTTTTCTTCTTTTATTGTTGTTATTTTTTTGTCTTTTTTCCTTATTTAATATTTTCTTATTTGCTACCACCCCCTCTTTTTTCTTTGCTTTCCCTTTTGGTCTCTCCAACCCAGCAGGAAACAGAAAGGGACCATATTCCTCTATCACACCCTACCTATTGCAGTCCCTCCCCCTGGGTGAGAGCTTATTACCAACTCCTGGACTACATCAGGAGTAACAAATGAGGGTCAACACCAGCCCAACCCACCCTTGTCTTCTCTACAGGTTCAGCAATCAGAGATATACACATATTCTCCCTTCATTTGTTTTATCTACCAAGAGATAATGATGAGTGTATAAATAATGCCAAACTAGCAAATGCACTAACATACAATCATCAAATCATATGAAGAAACAAGGTACAGAAGGTCTAACAAGGGGCCAAAATATGGAGCCAGAAAAACTCCTGAAGAAAGAAGTAGCTTTGTTGTTGGGTGCTATCCAGTTGGCTACAAACTCACAGCCAGCCTATGAACAACAGATCTAAACCTTGTTCTCTCCTGTACCTCTCTCACGATCTTAGCGACATTTATACTCTTTCTTGTAGTCACTGAGTCAGTCCTTCTCATTTAAGATGACTTAATCTCTTTTGCTAACACTCTCCTTTTCTGAGAATTATGCCTTTATCCAAGCAGTAGGGTCTCCTCACAGAATTCTCCAAGTCTGTGAAACAAAGTTTCATCATCTTTGTCTCTAAGGAAAATCCTGGCTACATTTTTCTCTAAAATTTGTTTATTCTTCTGGTAGTTTATTAATACCAGTAACTATCAATGTATTTTGATGGCATGTTTGATGCTTGGTCAATTTCAGGATTAAAATGGGGGTTGAAAATGTCCATTAATTCATCTTTGTCATTAGTGCTTGGTGTGTAAATTTGAATAAAAAGTGATCTTTCCTGTCAGCTATAAATATTATTCTGGACAGATCTTGGAATGTTATTTTTTATTGTCCACAGTCAACACTCTTGGCACCAGTAGCCAGGAAAATAAAAGACATAATGAGATGGGAAAGTCTGCTGTTAGAGACCTCTCCAAAGTACTGAAGAGCAATGGTGTCTCTCTGGAGACTAAGGTGTGTTTGATACAGGCCATGGTCTTTGCTATCACTTGTTATGCATCAGAGAGTTGGACAATGACTAAGAAGGATAGAAAGAGAATTGATGCCTTTGAGCTATAGTGCTGGAGAAGAGCATTGAGGGTACCATGAACTGCTAGGAAAACAAACAGATTCATCCTGGAAAGGGTTAAACCGGGCTGCTCCTTCGAGGCAAGGATTCTGAGGCTCCGTCTAACATATTTTGGACATGTTGTAAGGAGAGACCGGTCCTTGGAGAGGGACATCCTGCTTGGGAGGGTGGAGGGGAAGGCCCTTTATGAGGTGGATTGATTTAGTGACTGGGGTATTCGGGATGGGACTGTCAGAGACAGTGCTATTGGCACAGGAAAGAGCAGAGTTTAGGGCTGTTTGTCGCCATGAGTTGCAAGCAACTCGACAACAACAAACAACAATGTCACACCATTCTTTTAAAATTTGTAATTTCTGTAAATTCTGTAAATACTGGACCATGTGATTCTCTGATTTAAAAAGTTAAAACCAGTCATTAATGCCTGTTGTTGTTATGTGCCATCAAGTCATCTGTGACTTATAGTGGCACTATATACAACAGCTCTGAAGCAGACCCTGTCCTAAACCAGTCTCACTGACTCCAACACATCAACCCCCATTGTACTAGATGCTATATCAATCATCTCATCCAGGGTCTTCCTCTCCTGTACTTTCCCTCCACCCTTCCGAACATGATGTCCTTCTCCAAGGACCGATCCCTCACGGCCACATGCCCAAAGTATGTGAGACAAAGCTTCAAAATCCTAGTCTTCAAAGAGAAACTTGGTTTCACCCTCTCCAAGATAGACTTATGTTTTCTTGGTGGTTCATAATATTTTCAATTCTCTTCTCTAGTACCATAACTCAAAGGCATCATCAATTCTACTTGTGTCATGCTTAGTCATTGTCCAGCTCTCTGATGCATAGCAAGTGATTGCAAGGTCCAACACCTGGATCAGGCTCACCTTAGTCTCTAGACTGGCATTGTTGTTTCTCAGTACTCTGGAGAAGTCCCTGACAGCAGACTTCCCCAGTGAAATTCATCTTTTGATTTCTTCACTGTTGGTGCCACAGATATTGATTGAAGAGTTGAGCAAGCTGTAATTGTTAACAAACTCAATCTCTTCTTCATGTATCATGTATTGGCCTGTTGGTCCAGTGGTGACAATCTTCATCTTCTCATGTTGAGCTTCAACCCATATTGAAGACTACAGTCCTTGATCTTCTGCAGCAAGGGCTTCAGGTCCTCCTCAGTTTCAGCAAGCAAGGTTGTATCATCTGCATATTGTAGGTTGTTGATGAGCTTTCATTCAAACCAGATGCCACATTCCTCCTTATAATCCCAGCCTCCTAAATTATCTGTTCCACAAATATATTGAAAAGGTATGGAGATAGGATGCATCCATGATGCATTCCTTTCCTGATTTTAAACCATGCAGTGTTTTCTTCTTCTACTGTACATAGAGTTACAGGAACCAAAATTTGACCTTGAGGTTAACCCATCTGAATTAAAAAAACCAACTCAGGAACAGGTTTGAGGCCTTGAATACTACTGAATGAAGACCAGATAATCTGTGTGAGGATAATAAGAGTATGATCCACGAAGAATGCAAAAGGTCATCACAAAGACAGAAGAAGAAAAGACCCAAATGGATATCAGAAGAGAATATGAATATTGCATTAGAGCACCAAAAGGCCAAAGCAAAGGGAAGAAATCAAGAAGTTAAGGAGTTGAATAGAAAATTTCAAAGGAGAGGACAGGAAGACAAAGCAAAGTATTATAATGAAGTGTGCAAAGAACCGAAGTCCGAAAATCAAAAGGGCCACACTCACTCTGCACTTCTTAATTTGAAGGAACTAGAAATCAAATTTGAGCCTCAAGTCGCAATACTTAAGGATTCTATGGATAGAATACTGAATGATCCAGGAATCATTAAAAGAATATGGACGGAGTATACAGAGTCACTGTACCAAAAAGAATTGGCTGACACAGAATTTAAGAAAAAAAACCAAAAACAGCATATGGTCAAGAGTTAATGGTGATAAAGAAAGAAGTTCAGGCTGCTTGGAAGGACTTGGCAAAAAATAAAGCCCCAGGAATTGATGAATACCAAATGATGTATTTCAACAAACAAACAAATGCTACCTTGGACTTGCTTATCAGGCTATGCCAAGAAATCTGGAGGAAAATTACCTGGCCAACTGACTGGAATAGATCTATATATATTTCATTCCAAAAAAGGTGACCCGACAAAGTGTGAAAATTATCTTATCACTCATATCACATGCAAGCAAAATCTTGCTGAAAATTATCCAGAAATGACTGGAACAGTGCATTGACAGAAATAGAACTACCAGAAACACAAGCTGGGTTTAGAAGAGGTTGTGGCACTAGATACATAGTTGATAAAGTCAGATGGACCTTGACAAAAGAGTATCAAGGGAAATATCTGTGTTTTATTGTTCATGCAAAGACATTTGACTGTGTAGATCATAACAAATTGTTGTTAACCTTGAGGAGAATGGGAATCTCAGAACATTTGATTGTGCTTATGTGAAACCTATACTGAAACCAGGAAGCAGTCCTCAGAAAGGGAGCAGGGAAACACTGCATGGTTCAAAATCAGGAAGGGAGTATGTCATGGATGTATCCTGTCTCCATACCTTTTCAATCTACATGTAGAACATATCATTTGGGAGGCTGGGCTTTATGAGGAGGAATATGGCATCAGGATTGGAGGTAGACTCATCAACACCTCAATTATGTAGATGACGCAGCCTTGCTTACTGAAATTGAGGATGATCTGAAGTTCTTGTTACAGAAAGTTAAGGACTGTAGCCTTTAATATGGATTAAAACATTAAGAAGACAAAGATTCTCACTACTGGGCCAGTTGGTAGCACCATGATGAATGGAGAAGAGATTGAAGTTGTCAACAGTTACAGCTTGCTTGGTTCCACGATCATCACTTTTGACACCACCAGTCAGGAAATAAAAAGGTGAATTTCAGTGGGTAAATCTGCTGTCAGTGTCCTTTCCAGAGTACTGAGAAGCAACGATGTCAGTCTAGAGATTAAGTCATGCCTGATCTAGTCCATGATCTTTGAAATTACTTGTTATGCATCAGAGAGCTGGATAATGACTAAGAATGATAGAAGAAGAATCAATTCCTTTGAGTTGTGGTGCTGGAGAAGAGTCTTGAATGTACCATGGACTGTCAAGAAAACAAATAGGTCTGTCTTTAGAGGATGAAACCAAATTTCTCCTTGGAGGCTAGGATTTTGAAGCTTTGTCTCACATACTTTGGGCATCGGGCCAGGAGGGGACCAATCCTTAGAGAAAGACATCATGCTCAGAAAAGTGGAGGGACAGGACAGGAGAGGAAGACTCCAGATAAGATGGATTGATACAATGACTAAAGAGCAATGAGGGGAGGTGTATCAGCGTCAGTAAGACTGGCTTAGGACAGGGCAGGCTTCAGAGCCGTTGTACATAGGGTCACTATGAGTTGCAGGCAACTTGACGGCACATAACAAGAGTTTTCTTGCTCTGTTCTAAGGACTCCTTTCTGGTCCAACTATAAGTTTCTCATGAGCATAACCAAGTGTTCTGGGATTCCCATTCTCATTATTGTTGGCCAAAACATGTTGCGATCTACACTGTCAAATGCCTTTGCATAGTAAATGAATCACAGGTAGATATCCCTCTGATACTCTGCTTTCTGCCGAGATCCATCTGACATAGGAGATAATGTCTCTAGTGCCACGACCTCTTATAAACCCAGCTTATATTTCTGGTAGTTCTCTGTCAATGTATTATTCAAGTCATTTCTCGATAATCATCAGCAAGATTTTGCTTGCATGTGATATGAGTGATAATGTGCAATAAATTCCTTGAGTTGGTTTTTAAATTCAGGTGGGATGGACTCAAGATGAAATTTTGATTACTGTAGATTTTATTTGACCTTCTTTAGTTTTAATTTGAACTTGCATATTGTTCTTGATGGTCTGTTCTGAAATCAATACCTGGCCTAGTTTTCACTACTGATATGAAACTTCTTCAACGATTCTTTCCACAGAATTTATAGAGTTTCTGTGCATAATATCAGGTGAAAGCCATGTGTATGCCTACATTTATGCTTCTTATAAGAGGTATGTGCAATTAATAAATCATTGATTGTACAGGATCTATCATTCTATCCTCAGCCTCATTTCTGTCACCAAGTCCATGTTTTACGCCTACTGATCCTTTATCCTGGTTCTCAACTTTTGCATTCCAGTCACTCATCATTATTAATGCATTGTGGTTGCAAAATTGCTCAATTTCTGATTGCAATAGTTGGCAGAAAGCACCTATTTCCTCCTCTTTTGTTCCAGTTGTGGGTGAATTAATTTGAGTGACAGTGGTATTAACAGGTCTTCCTTGTATGTGTATGAATATTATCCTGTCACTCACAACATTGTATCTCAAGATGGATCTAGAGACAGACTTTTTAACTATGAAAGCAAGCCAGTTTTTTTCTCAGTTTTTTATCTCCAGCATAATAAATCATATGATCATCTATTAACATCTAGGATACCAATATTTATTTGTTCTTCATTTATGTAAGTATATATTTGAGAGGAAGTTTCTTCACTAGATAGGATTTTTCTTTCAATGATTCATGCACATATTTTGTGCATATCCACAATGTAACAGAACTTTTCCCATTTACTCTCTGTAATCCTTAACTCCATTAATCTTTTAATATTACCCCTTCATGCCTGAAGGATTGGGTAAATTTTGCTGTTTTTACCTTAGTTGGTTTGTTATTCTACAGAGCAAGCATTTTCCTGGCTTTATTAGTCATCCTGTAAAACATAAGTTTTTATGTATTCCATTTCATTTATTTTTTACTATTTGCAACTTTCTTAGAATCATTCTTTCTTGCAGTTCTCTATGTATTGTCCTGGTCATTTTTGGATAATTTTCAGTAGGTTTTTGCTTGCACAAAATATCAGTGACAATGTTCATTTTATATATATATATATATATATATATATATATATATATATATATATTCGTGTCTTGGTTTTTATTTCCTTGGAGTATATTTCTAGCAATTGAATAGCTACTTTTGCTGGAGTGAGATAAAATTTCATTGTTGTTTTGATTTACATCTCTCTGATTGCCTGATTGCTAGTTATTTTAACATTTCCTCCAGTGGTTCTTGGCCATCTGAATGTTTTCTTTTGTGAAGAGTATTTTTCATGTCTTTTGCACATTTTGTAAAGGTTATCAAGATTTTTTCTTGGGAAGACCCCGTGTGAAATGTTGTCAAGGGATTTTTCTTTTCATACTAATGAAGAAAGTTTGGGGTTTTTTATGCACATAGGGATTTGATTTTAAGAAGGTCTCATTTATTGGTTTTGTCTACTCCAAGTTAAGCATTTTTAGCTATGTTTAAAAGCTTACTTATGCCATAGGCCAGGGTTTCTAATTTTGTTACAATTTTGACTCTCATGACTTCATGGTTTTGGGTTTTACCCAAAGAGTGGTCTTTTAAAATTTATTTTTGTGTTAATTTGTATTAATTTTTGTGTATGACATGAGATGTAGACACTGTTTTAGTTTTCTGAAGGTAAATTTCCAATTTTACCAGAACTTTTGTTAAAGAGGCTGTCATGTTACCATTTAATAGGTTGTCTTATCTTGTCAAATATCAGTTGATCATAGGTTGGTGGGATGATTTCTGGATTCTTTATTCTGTTCCATTGTTCTATATGTCTTTCATTGTACCAGTACCATGTTGTTTTGATTACTACGGCTGCATAGTAAGTTTTGAGATCAGGGAGTGAGATCCGTCCTACCCTGTTGTTCTTTGTCATGAGAACCTTATTTATTTGGTGTCCCTTTCCATTCCAGATGAAACTGGAAATTGTCTTTTCCATCTCCTTGAAAAATGGAATTGGGATTGCATTGAACTCGTCGATTGCTTTTGGTAGAATTGTCATTTCCAAGAAATTGAGTCTTCCTGTCCATAAGCCTAAGAATAGTCAGTATGGATTGGAGCTCAACATCAAGAAAAAATTCTCACCACTGGGCTGATAGGCATCATCAGAATAGACAGTAAAGAGATTGAGATTGTTAATAGCTTCAGTTTGCTTAACTAATACTCCTGGTACCAGCAGCCAGAAAATCAAAAGATGAATTGCAATAGGAAATTCTGCTGTCAGGGATCTCTCCAGAGTAATGAAAAACAGTAATGTCAGCCTGGCAACTAAGGTGCGCTTGATCCAGGGCATGGTCTTTGCAATTATGTGTTATGCATCAGAGAGCTGGACAATGACTAGGTAGGAAAAAGGAGAACTGATGCCTTTGATTTATGTTGGAGAAGAGTATTGAATATACCATGGACTGCTAAGAAAATGAACAAGTTCATTCTAGAGAACATTAAACTGGGCTGTTCTTTGGAGGCAAGGATTCTGAAGCTTTGTCTGACATACTTTGGGCATGTTGCAAGGAGGGACCAGTCCTGGAGAGGGACATCAAGTTTGGGAAGTTGGAGGGACAGAGCAAGAGAGGAAGACCCTTGATGAGATAAATTGACACAGTAACTGCGGTAATGGCAATAGGTGTGTCAGAGACAATAAGATTGGCTAAGAGTAGAGCAAGGTTCAGAGCTGTTGTACAAAGAGTCTTTATGAGTTAAAAGGGACTCAATAGCACATAACAAAAATGACAACAGCATCCATGAGCATGGGTTTATCCAGGCCTCTTTTTGTTTCTTGTAGTAATGTTTCATAATTTTCTTTCAATAAGTCTTTTGTGTTTCTAGTCAGATTTACTCCCAAGTATTTAAACTTGCTGTTGGCTATTGTGATGGGTATTGTTCTTCTTAGCTGCATTTGACTGTGTGGACCACAACAAATTGTGGCTAACTCTGAGAAGAATGGGAATTCCAGAACACTTAATTGTGTTTATGCAAAACCTATAGTTTGACCAGGAGACATTCATCAGAACATAGCAAGAAAACTCTGCATGGTTCAAAATTGGGAAGGGTGTATGCCAGGGATGTGTTCTATCTCCATAACTTTTCAATCTATATACAGAACAGATTATCTGGGAGGCTGGCCTGTATGAAGAGAAATGTGGTATCGCGATTGGAGAAAGACTTATTAACAATCTGCATTATACAGATGATACAGCCTAACTTGCTGAAACGGAGAACTTGAAGTGCTTCCTTCACAAGGTCAAAGGCTGCATCTTTCAATATTGTCTGAATCTCAATATCAAGAAAAGAAGATTCTCACCACTGGGCCATTTGGAACCATCATGATAGATGGTGAGGAGACTGAAATTGTTAACAGCTTTAGTTTTCTTGGCTCCACAATCAACACTCTTGGCACCAACAGCCAGGAAATAAAAAGACATATTGCACTGGGAAAGTCTGCTATTAGAGACCTCTACAAAACACTGAGGAACAATGATGTCACTCTGGAGACAAAGGTACAGCTGATATAGGCCATAGTCTTTGAAATCACTTGCTATGCATTAGAAAGCTGGACAGTGACAGGAATGATAGAAGAACTGATGCCTTTGAGCTATGGTGTTGGAAAAGATACTGAATATACCATAGACTGCAAAGACAAAAAAAAGATTCATCCTAGAGAGGGTGAAACTAGGCTGCTTCTTAGAGGCAGGATTCTGAAGCTTTGTCTGACATACTTTAGAAATTGTTGCAAAGAGAGACCAGTCCTTGGAGAAGAGCATCATGTTTGGGAGGATGGATGGACAGCACAGGAGAGAAATATCTTCTATGAGAAGGATTGATTCAGTGACTGGGGTAATAGGGGTAGGTGTGTCAGAAACAGTGAGATTGTCACAGGATAGAGAAGGGTATAGGACTGCTGTACATAGGGCCACTATGAGTCGCAGGTGATTTGACAGCACATAATAATAGCAACAACCATTTGTGTATTCTCTTTGACACTGTAGATAAATCCAATTAATTTTTGTATGTTGATCTTCTATCCTGGAACTTGGCTTATTTGGTTGACTATGTCCAGTTGTTTTCTCACTGAGTTTTTAGGGTTTTCTAAGTACACTATCATATCATCTGCATAAAGAGATAATTGTATCCCCTTCTTGTCAATTTGGTTATCTCTTCTTTCTTTCTCTTGTCATGTTGCTATCACTAACTTTCAATACAATATTGAAAAGGAAAGGTGATAATGGACATCATTGTCTAGTTCCTGTTCTCAAAGTGAATGCCTTAAGTCTCTGTCCACTTCCCACGTTGTCAGCAGTAGTCGCGTCATCAGCAGCTATAGATGGCTATTAACTAGGAAAAAACTGAATTTATACCACTTTCAAAAAAAGAGAACTGAGTTGAGAGCAACAACTGAGAGACATGCCAGGAGAGCAACCGACTGGGACCCAGTGACCCACCCAGACCTGCTAGACCCACTGGACCTGCCACCAACCACCAGACCTGATAGACCTTCCGTGACCTGCCTGGATACAGCAAACTGCCATTAATAAGAAGGACAGCTGGAATTTGTGTGAGGTACTCTGTGGAGAGTACTACTGTTTGCTTATCCATGTGGGACCCCTTAAGCTCAAGCAGGAGAGACTGAGAAACCTGGAGTTCAAGTGAAGCAGCAGACCTAGTTCCCCAGGGAAAAACCAAGGATTACTGGTTTTCCATTCAGATCTCTGTGCAAGTGCTCACCCCCTGAACCCCACACGCATCTCTCTGCGCACCCCCACTGAGTGTGTCAGCATGCATGCTAGCCCTGCGTACATCTGTGCACATGCCTTCTGTGCATGCATTCCCACCCTGTGTGTGTCTGCACACACACACACTCACTCCATATATCTCCAAGCTCTGCCTTGCATGTGTTCACATCCTGTCAATTATCTGCCTTTAGCCCCAAGAACCTTGGACTGACCTAGCTGTAACAGTTTTCTGACAGAAAAGGCTGCCTTCACAAGCCATTTCCCTCTAGAACTGCAGTAAATCTTCCTTGGGGTCAGATGCTCAGAGAGAAACAGAGGCAAGGTAGCTGCCCCAACTTCTTCTTGAGCAATGACTTCACAGCAAGAACCTGTTATTGCCTCAGGCATGAAAAACTCTAACACAGCAATGTCACATAAGAAGCAGGCTGCCTACACCCTACATAATTCCAAAGCAAGATGTCATCCAGAAAAAGTGACACAGTATAAACGGATTTCCTAAAGCCAGAAAGTCTGATGGAACTTTCAGACATAGAACAGTGACTGAATATTTTCAATCAGTGAAAGACAAACTTGAAGAATTACAGGACACTGAAAGCAAAAAACAAGGAGGGGCTTAAAAAACAATCCAAAGCAATGCAGATAAAACAAATCAGGAATTAGTGACTCTGGGAAAACAAAAAATCACAATCCCAAATATGAAGACCAATGTTTCAGATGCTTTCAACATGATATAGGGACACATAAACAGAATTAAAGAGATGAAACACAGAATCGGTGTAACTGAAAAGAGAATTGTCACCACTGACCTGCTAGAACAGAAAGCAGAATCAAAAAGGTAGGAAAAAGAAGAAAACCTAAGAATAACGTGGGACACCATTAAGAGAAATAACATGTACATAATCTGAATCCTAGAACAAGAAGAAGCAAGTAAAGGCATAAAAAAAGTTGTGGAAGAATTACTAGAAGAAAACTTCCCAGACATGATGAAGAATGAGAGCATATATATTCAAGAAGCTGAGTGAACACCATATAGAATAGACTCCAAAAGAAAAACACTAAGGCATGTAATAGTTAAACTTGTCAGAACCAAAGATAAGGAGGGACTTCTGAAAGCAAGGAGGGAGAAACAAAAACATATAAGGGAGAGCAGATAAGAGTAAGTGCCAATTTCTCAGCAGAAAACATGCAAGTAAGAAGACAGTGAATGACATGTATCGAATGCTCAAATAGCAGAAATGTCAACCAAGAACAGAGTACCCAGCAAAATTGTCCATCAAATATGAAGGAGAGATCAAGATATTCCCAGAAAAACAGAACCTAAGGAAGTTGGTAAAATAAGACCAGCATTATAGGAAATAATGAGAGATGTATTTCTTACAGAGGTGCCGCACAAAGTAGGATGAACCAAAGTAACTAGCAACAACACCAAAAAGAACTCAACAAAATAATAGCAACAAGATCTTGCTTCTCAATAATCACGCTGAATTTGAAAAGTTTAAATGTACCACTGAAGAGAAAAGAGTAGTGCTTGGATAAAAACCCAACATTTAACAATATACTGTCTACAAGAGACACATCTAAAAAGTGAAGATAAATCTAAATATAAACGGATGGGAAAAAATGTACCAAGCAAATGGCAACCAGAAAAAAGCAAGAGTAGCAATATTAATCTCTGATAAAATAAATTTCAAAGCAAAAACCATCACAAAGTAGAAGGAAGGTAACTAGATAATATTTAAAGGATCAATAGAAAAAGAGGACATAGCAATAATAAATATCTATGCACTAAATAAAAGACATGCAAAATATATAAAACAAACATTAACAAAACTGAAAAAGGAAATAGACAACAAAACTATAGTAGTAGGAGACTTCAGTACATCACTCTCAAGAAAAGATAGAATTACCAGAAAGAAACTCAAAAAGATGCTGAAAAATTAAACCACACAATAAATCAACTCAATCTCATAGATATTGATAGGCTAATGATGAACTCCCAAAAAGTACAGCTTACCTTCTTCTCCAATGTGCATGGAACATTCTCCAGAACAGATCACATTTTAGGTCACAAGGCAATTTCCAATGAATTAAAAAGACATAAAAATAATACAATGCATCTTCTCAGACCACAATGCTTCAAAATTAGAAATTAATAACATGAGGATAAAGGAGAAAAAAACCCCATACATTTGGAAGCTGGACAACACCTTGATGAAACAGGAGAAGACACTAGAAGAAATAATAAATGAAATTAAAGAGTTTCTTGAAACAAATGACAACGAAAACACCAGTTACCAAAACCAATGGGAAACAGCCAAAGATATAACCAGAGGTCAATTTATAGCAATAAGCAAACACATTACAAGGCAAGAAAATAGAAAATGATCATTTACTCTCTAACCCAACATCTCCAACAAAATTAAAAAGAACAGCAAGAAAACCCGACACCACCTAAAAAAACTGAAGTTATAAAAGTTAGAATAGAAATGAATGAAATAGAAAACAGAAAAACAATTGAAACCATCAACAAACTAGGAGTTGGTCCTTTGAAAAGGTCAATAAAATAGACAAACCATTAGCAAAACTAAAAAAGGAAAAGAAGAAATGGATACAAACAATCATAATAAAAGATGAAGCAGACAACATCACAACAGAACCAGCTAAAATAAAAACTCTAAGGAAGAGGAACAGTTGTAAGCAGACATTAGTGCTTGGGATATGGAATGTGAGAACCATGAATTTAGGAAAATTAGATATTGTTAAGGAAGAAATGGAATGCATAAGTGACATACTAGGTATTGGTGAGATGAGATGGACTGGCATGGGTCATTTTGAGTCAGATGATCTTATGATATATTACCCTGGAGATGAAAAGGTAAGGAAAAGTGGAGTTGCTTTCATAGTTAACAAAGCCATTGCTAGATCCATCTGGAAGTATGATATTGTGAGTGATGGGATAATATCCATACACATACAAGGAAGGCCAGTGAATACCACTATCATTCAGATATATGCACCACCAACCAGAGCCAAAGAAGAGGAAATAGAAGATTTCTACCAACTTTTACAGTCAGAGATCGATCAAACATGCAACCAAGATGCATTGATAAAAATAGGTGACTGGAATGTGAAAGTTGGGAACAGAGAAGGAGATTCAGTAATTGGAAAACATGGACTCAGTGACTGAAATGTAGCTGGGCAGAGAATGATTGAATTTTGCTCAATAAATGGCTTATTCTCTGCAAATACTTTTTTTAAGAGACATAAATGCAAGTTATATACATGGATTTCACCTGATGGTATGCATAGGAATCATATTGATTACATCTGCAGAAAGAACCGCTGGAGAAGCTCAATATCAGCTGTGAAAACTAGGCCAGGAGCTGATTGTGGAACAGATTA
>NW_006400037.1:557876-599372 GCF_000299155.1 Elephantulus edwardii
GATGCTGCCCTGGATGTGCTCACCAAGTTGTGCCAAGAAATCTGGAGAACAACCACTTGGCCAACTGACTGGAAGAGATCTATATGTGTTCCTATTCCAAAGAAAGGTGACCCAACTGAGTGCAGAAACTACAGAACAATCTCATTGATTTCACATGCAAGCAAGATTCTATTGAAGATTATCCAAAAAGGACTGGAACAGCACATCAGTAGAGAACTGCCGGAAGTCCAGGCTGAGTTTGGAAGGGGTCATGGTACTAGGTATATTGTAGCTGATATTTAATGGATCTTAGCTGAAAGCAGGGAATACCAGAAGAATGTCTATCTGTGTTTCATTGATTAGGCAAAGGTATTTGACTGTGTGGATTACAACAAACTGGCTGACTCTGAGAAGAATGGGAATACCAGAACACTTGATCGTGCTAATATGAAAACTATACTTGGACCAGGAGGCAGTCATCAGAACAGAAAAAGGAAACACTGCATGGTTCAAAATTGGGAAGGGTGTATGACAGAGATATGTCCTATCTCCATAACTTTTCAACCTATATGCAGAACAGATTATGTGGGAGGCAAGGCTCTATGAGGAGAAGTGTGACATCAGGATTTGTGGAAGATTCATCAACAGTCTGCGTTATGTAGATGACACAACCCTGCTTGCTGAAATTGAAGAGGACCTGAAGCACTTGCTGCGGAGGGTCAAGGACTGCAGCCTTCAATATGGATTGAGGCTCAGCATCAAGAAGACTGATTCTCACCACTGGGTCAATTAGCAGCATCTGGATGGATGGTGAAGGGATTGAAATCCTTAATAGTTTTAGTTTGCTTGACTCCACAAACAACACTCTCGGCACCAGCATCCAGGAAATGAAAAGACGTATTGCAATGGGTAAGTCTGCTGTTAGGGACTTCTCCAAAATACTGAACTGCAATGGTGTCACTCTGGAGACTAAGGTGTGTCTGATACAGATCATGGTCTCCGCAATCACTTGCTATGCATCAGAGAGCTGGACAATATCTAGCGAGGATAGAAGGAGAACTGATGCCTTTGAGCTGTGGTGCTGGTGAAGAGTATTCAATGTACCATGGACTGCTAAGAGAATGAACAGATTCATCCTGGAGAGGGTTAAACTGGGCTGCTCTTGGAAGCAAGGATTCTGAGGCTTCATCTGACATACTTTGGACATGTTCTAAGGAGGAACTGGTCCTTGGAGAGGGACGTCATGCTTGGAAAGGTGGAAGTACAGTGCAGAAGGCGAATACCCTCTATGAGGTGGATTGATTCAGTGACTGGGGTAATAGGGGTGAGTGAGATTGGCACAGGACAGAGCAGCGTTTAGGGCTGTTGAACATAGGGTTACTATGAGTCACAAGTGACTTGACGGCACATAATAACAACAACAACAACAACAACAACAACATCAGAGCACTTATTGGTCACAGAATTTTTAGTTTATTGTTGGGAGCACATTAATAGGACCATATTTTTAGGTCTTTGAATTATTTTAAATTTATGTATGCACTTTGATTTTTTATTAAACTTAACCTAAGGTAAACTGTACTTTTGATTGGAGTTAGGAGAAATCACCAGCTTGGATCTTGCTTTTTCCATTTTGTTTGATATGTGAGCAAGCAGTTTCAGTCAACTGTGAAGTTAATATTAGCAGGATAAATCGTCAAAAAAATTTTATCCCCCCCCCAGTATTGAGTAGTGAAATATATTAATTTATTAGTGGTAATATATTTCTGGTTTACTATAAGTTAAAGATGTTTTTTAGTTGTGCATGAATTCTGGACAGTAAATTTTGGAAATTGTTTAAATATGTAATGTTAAGCTTAGGTTTAAAAGTAAAATTGGTAAACCAGATCTTTGTGATTTGCTTCAAAGAAAAAAAACCCCAGTATGTTTGATACATTCTTTGAAAGAAACAAAAGTGATGCAGTCACTATGAAAGGCAGTATGGTACTTTCTCCAAAAGTTGCAAATAGAAATACCATTTGACCTAGCATTTGACCCACTACTGGGAATATACCCTAAGAGACCATAATTGCCACCCAAACAGATATATGCACACCCATTTTTATCGTGTCTTTGTGCACAATAGCAAAGACATTGAAACAACGTAAGTGCCCGTCAACAAAAGAATGAATAGAGAAACTCTGGTATATTCACAGAATGGAATGCTACACTGCATAGAAAAACAAGGAAGTCATGAATTATTATATGAAATGGCTGACCCTGGAGGACATTATGCTGAGTGAAATATCTCAGTCACAAAAGGACAAATACTGCATAGTGCCATTGTTGTAGAATGCAACTGATATCAGGATTGGGATGAGACTGAGAGTTAGGAGAAATCACCAGCTTGGATCTTGCTTTTTCCATTTTGTTTGATATGTGAGCAACAATGGATGAATGGAAATCCAAAGTCTCCGTAAACTTTCATTAAAATTAATAATAATTTAAAAAAAGAAAAACAGTTGATCGAAATCCTCAATTTCTTCATCTTTGACTTTAATGACTTGTGGCTACATTGGTATTATAATTGCATTAACAGGTTTTCCTTTTATGCATATAGATATCTTCCTGTCACTTACCACTTTGTACTTCAAGATAGATCTTGAAATGTTCTTCTGTGACAAAGACCTTTATAGGGTATGTTATTGTTGTTGTTGTTGTTGTTATATGCTAGCAAGTTGCCTGTGACTCATAGCAAGTCTATGAACAACAGCTCTGAGACCTGCTCTATCCTGAGCCAACCTCACTATCTCTGACCCACCTATGCCCATTAGTCCAATCACTGAGTCAATCCATCTCATTGAGGGCCTTCCTCTCCTGTGCTGTCCCTGCACCCTCCCAAGTATATCATTCCTCTCCAAGGACTGGTCTCTCGTTGCAACATGACCAAAGTATGTCAGATGGAGCTTTGGAATTCTTGACTCCAAGGAGCAGCCTGATTTCACCCTGTCCCGGAAGAACCTGTTTATTTTCTTAACAGTCCACAGTATATTCAATATTCTTCTCCAGCTTAGTAGCTCAAAGGCATCAATTAATTCTTCTATCATCCCTAGTCATTGTCCAGCTCTCTGATACATAGCACATAATTGCCTGGATCAGGTGCCCCTTAGTCATCAGACTGACATCATTGCTCTTTAGTTTCTTTTTTATAATCTTTGTTTTCTTGATATTGAGCTTCAATCCATAGTGAAGGCTGCAGTCCTTGACCCTCTGCAACAAGCACTTCTGGTCTTCCTCAGTTTCAGCAAGCGAGGTTGTGTTTCAAAAGGCTTGGGCTTTCTGGAGTCTCATTCAATGATCTGAGATAAATACTTACTCCAAATATCTCTCCACTTGACTAAATTTGAACACTGATGTCTCTCCTGAAACTCTGTCCAGAATTATTATTCTGTTCTCTCTCTTTCTTGTCCAGAATCACAGGGGCATGAGTTATTCAAGAATTTTGGAAATTTCCACTCACATTTGAGTTTCTCTCTTTGTGGTTCACTACCTTTGGCTTTTTGCCTCTAAAATTCTGTTTCCCTAGAAACCTTGAACTCTAATCTCTTGTCTACCCAGCGAGAGATCACTTTTTCCTTCTTGGACTTGTTTCCCTGAATAGTAGCTTGAGAACATCATCAGGATGAAAAACTAGATAAATTAGGAGAACATTTGCCATCTCCTATCTTTTTAGGCTGATAGCATTACATTAGCTGCTGTTTTCCAATTCCTGCAAATGGGTCTGGGTTTAAAACAATTTTTCTTTTATCTCAGATTTTACATTTGGTACTATCAAGATGGTAGGTCTGATTAAATCTAATTTCTTATGTCAGGAACCAGAAAATATTCTCAAGTTAATTCTGTTTTGATCTTTGAATGTGGTACATGCGGTACCAAATATTTGTAATTTTTCATAGCCTAGCTCATGGGACTAGGCTTCTCTGTGGGAGAAGGATGTCCAGTCTCCTCCCATGCAATTACTGCTTCTGAAAACCCTCTGGAGGGTCAACTATGAGTGGGTTATGACTCGATGATATACAACAACAACAACAGCACATGGCCATTTTAACCTAAACAATCCAAAATAATAACCATATTAGCACATGAATACAAGATTCCACATATGAAATAGTACTGGGATTTTAGTACCTTCTAGCATGGTTCAATATATTTTGTAGATATTTTTAAAAGTTCTTTCAACGGAAGTCCTTTTGCCAGATAACAGAATATTCTCAGGTCTTGTTTATTTGAAATGCCTTATTAGTCTTCATTTTTTTAATAATGGGAAGCTGCATAATGTCTTATAACCTAAATACTTATAAAACTAAATAATTTTATGACACCACTTCTCCCTGATCTATTGGTAGACACTGAGATTGTCTTTTTTCCCCCATGAGTTTCATTGTTTCTAAGCAAAGACGGCTGTGCATCTATTTATAATTCTTTGTAGTTAATCTATCTTTTCCTTCAACTGGTACTAAAATAGTTGTCTACTCTTTTAGCAGCTTACCTGTTATTATTTTATGAATTTATCTTTTCTGCTGTTCATAATATTCTGTAGCCCTCTTGAATATGAGTTTTAGTGTATTATATAAATTTACTCTGCTTTAAAACTAGAAAGGAAATAATTTATTAAATTTAAGCAGTAAAAAAAGTGGGATGGATGCAGAACAGAAGGAAATGCTGGGTATTGAATAGATTGAATACCAAGTTAGAGTAATGAAATCAGAATTCTAGTTTTCCTCCATTCTTTAATGGGCCATGTGCCATTGTCATATGGCTTATTCCATCTTGATTTCAATCAGCTCAGTCAAGATAACTTTAATTAATTGTTCTCTAATGTGCCACTCTTGTTTGAAATTCTGTAAATTTTCATTGCTGTTGTTAAGTGCTGTCAAATCGAGCACAACTCATAGCCACCCCATGAACAAATGATCTGAATCCTGTTCTATAACTACCATTGTTTCTCGATGTTCATAGTTTCCAGAGGCAAGTTGTTTAGGAAGTGGATGGCATTCCTGCTTCCAAACCTAAATCAGTGTGGGATCTCCACCAACCACTGCCCATTTTGGGTAACCATTATGGCATCTGACACATCACTGGCATAGTGGTCAGAACCACAGCAACTCTAGCTTACTTCAGTACAGGAAATTGACAGACTAGTGCTACACAACTTAGAAGAATTTATGTATGTATACTACACACTTCATTGAATGAAGAATAAATGAATAACTTCAAACTTCCAAAATAATTATAAAGACCAATATAATATTATTAATATTTCATGCTGTTGTTGTGTGCTGTCAAATCATAACCCCCCAAAGCTGAGCTTCCAACAGGTTTTTAGAGGCAATTTATGGCACAGAAGGAGACTGTCCATGCTTCTCCCACAGAGCAGCTGGTGGATTCAAACTGCATGCATTTGGAATTGCAGTGCAGTGTTTTATCACTAGACCACCAGAGCAAGTATCTTTAATATAAAGGCAATTAATATAAATACAAAAACAAATAGAAAGGTAATAAATACAAATATAAATATAATATAAAGGAAATAATGTCAAAATTCTAAGTTCATAGTTCAAGAATGTTGTATACAATAGACTATATCTGGTGGTAGGTGAAATTATATCTAAAACTGATAAATACTGATTTCCCGTTATGAATTTTCCAAATAAGAGTACTAAACATAATGTCTTCACATAGTTCTAAAGCATGAAAAAAGAGAAGAAAAAGGCACGCTTTTTGCCTTGGTGCTTCCCTCCAAGCAATATGGGTCACCAGCAGCTCTACTTGAGTCACCCGTGAAAATTCGGCCAAGGTTCCTGCCCTTGTAGCATGTACTCAAATCAACATGGACTGATAGGGAAATATGTATGCAATATGTGCCACCAGTATTTCCGTCAGTATGCCAAGGAAATTGGATTTATCAAGTTGGATTAAGTGATCTTTCTCGAATGCCATAGCCGAGACCTCCACATAGCAAGAAACAAGATCAACACTTTTTCAGTTATGATAATGTGAAAAAAAAGGCACAGTTACTATAGCCTACTCCCTATTTGATGTCACCTCAGCTAACCATTTGCTATACCGTCTGTCTTCTGTGGCTGTCAGCTACCGTCAATTATAGTCCAAAACACTTAACCTCAAATGTACCAAGTAGCTATTAATTTCTAGCATAGTTTTCTGGCTGCTGGTATGTAAGAAGCCTGCAGATGTTGACTCAGCTATTCTGGTAGAAGAACAAATTTAGACACAAGTAAGCCTTGGAGGAAACTTTGTCCATTGAAAAATGAAGCCAGTAGATAAATGATCCTTTTCATTACGGCTCAGAAAATGTTGCTAAGCTGCAGTTTTCAAAGTTCTTCATTAGCTTCTCAGTAGGAGTTCCCATTTCCCACAACAGTAAAGAACTCAGTTATGAAGGAATAACTTCTTAAACTGATTTTTGTGTATCTCTCTGGAAGATCTATCAACAGTCTGCGTTATGCAGATGACGCAACCCTGCTTGCTGAAACTGAGGAGGACTTGAAGCACTTGCTGTAGAGGGTCAAGGACTGCAGGCTTCAATATGGATTGAGGTTCAATGTCAAGAAGACAAGGCTTCTCACCACTGGACCAACTGGTAGCATCAGGATGGATGGTGAAGAGATTGAGATTGTTCACAGCTTTAGTTTGCTTGGCTCCACAGTAAACACTCTTGGCACCAGCAGCCAAGAAATTAAAAGACGCATTGTGATGGGAAAGTCTGCTGTTAGGAACTTCTCCAAAGTACTAGAGAGCAATGGTGTTTCTCTGGAGACTAAGGTGCATCTGTTGCAGGCCATGGTCTTTGCAATCACTTGTTATGCATCAGAGAGTTGGACAATGACTAGGGAGGATAGAAGGAGAATTTATGCTTTTGAGCTGTGGTGCTGGACAAGAGTATTGAATGTACCATGGACTGTCAAGAAAACAAACAGGTGCATCCTGGAGAGGGTTAAACCAGGCTGCTCCTTTGAGGCAAAGATTCTGAGGTTTTGTCTGACATACTCTGGACATGTTGTAAGGAGGGACCAGTCCTTGGAGAGGAACATCAGCCTTGGGAGGGTGGAGGGACAGTGCAGGAGAGGAAGGCCCTGTATGAGGTGGATTGATTCAGTGACTGGGGTAGTCAGGATGGGTATGTCAGAGGCAGTGCGATTAGCACAGGACAGGGCAGAGTTTAGGGCTGTTGTACATACATTGCTATGAGTCGCAAGTGACTTGACGGCACATAACAACAATAACTCTGCTTTATTTTCTTCATAAACCCATCACTCCATCTTGCTGTTTATGCTTATTTTGCAAAATAATCTACCTTCATAGTAACTTTAGTGAATGGTGCAGTGGTCCGCTCAAGTCCTCTTTCATGTATATCCCCCTCCATTGGAAGTACTGCTGCTTAATGACTATCTGACAATGTCCTTTGGCTGAATGAGCTGCACTACTTAACGCCATACCACTTTTATGGGCCAGTGACTGCTTCATTCACTATCAAATTAACCCCCAACTCATGGTGACCCCATGTTCAACAGAACAAAATGCTGAGTGGTCCCTTTTCCCATCATTAGTTTGATTAGGCTATTGTGATTTTCATCATTTTCTCTTGGGCTTATTTTGAGAAGTACCATTAAACCTTCCTTCCTATTTTGTCTTAATCTAGAGATTTTGCTTAAACCTGTTTAGCAATAGAGCAAAATATACTGATGAGGGTGCTCTGCTGGCTGCTGGTAAGGTATTATTCTGACAACTTAGAGATACATGTGGTTCACATCAGCTTTTCTGTGAACAAAAGATGAACCATGAATGTGGGAAAATTAGATATCGTTAAGGAGGAAATGGAATGCATAAATATTGACATACTAGGCATTGGTGAGATGAGATGGACCAGCATGGGGCATTTTGAATCAGATGATCATGTGATATACTACTCCGGAGATGAAAAGGTGAGGAAAAATAGGGTTGCTTTCATACTTAGAAAAGCCGTTTCTAGATCCATCTTGAAGTACAATATTGTGGGTGACAGGATAATATCCATACACATACAAGGAAGTCCAGTGAATACCACTATCATTCAGATATATGCACCAACAACCAGAGCCAAAGAAGAGGAAATAAATTTCTACCAACTTTTACAGTTGGAGATCGATCGAACATGCACTCAAGATAAATTGATAATAATGGGTGACTGGAATGCAAAAGTTTGGAACAGGGAAGAACAATTAGTAGTCAGAAAATATGGACTCAGAGACAGAAATGGAGCTGGAGATAGAACGAATGAATTTTGCACAACCAATCACTTATTCATCGCAAACCTATTTTTTTCTTTTTTTAAATTTCTTTATTTTTTATTTCAATGGACATATGTTTATGGCATTGAAGTCTTTGGGGGAAAGAATATTTTATATTTTAGGGCATTATGTTTATTGTAAGAGTACGGAATGAGGTTTGCAGAGTGGATTATATTTGGGGTTGGGGGATGTGGGGGGGGATTGCATACCAATGAGGGAGTTTTTCTTTTGCAACCACATTTTTTAAGAGACATAAATGCAGGTTACACACATGGATCTCACAGGAATCAGATCGATTATATCTGTGGAAGGAACTTCTGGAGAAGCTCAGTATCAGCTGTGAAAACTAGGCCAGGAGCTGACTGTGGAAGAGACCACCAACTACTCATATGCAAGTTCAAGTTGAAGCTGAGGAAAATTAAACCAAATCCAAGGCAACCAAAATATAACTTTGAGTCTATCCCACCTGGATTTCAGAACCATCTAAAGAACAGGTTTGAGGCCTTGAACACTAATGAGCGAAGACCAGATGAGTTGTGGGAGGATCTCAAAGGTATCATCTAACAAAAGTGCAAACGTTCTTTACAATGACAGAAGAGGAAGAAAAGACCAAAATGGATGTCAGAAGAAATTCTGAAGATTGCACTGGAGCACAGAGAAGCCAAAGCATAAGGAAGAATTCAAGATACTAAAGAGCTGAACAGAAAATTTCAAAAGGCAGCACAAGATGACAAAGTAAAATATTACAAGGAAATGTGCAAGGAGTTGGTGTCAGAAAACCAAAAGGGTCGAACTTGCTCAGCATTTCTAAAGCTCAAGGAACTGAAGAACAAATACAAACTTCGAGTTGCTATAATCAAGTATGCTTTAGGCAGAGTACTAAATGACCCAGGAGGTATCAAAAGAAGATGGAAAGAATATACTGATTCATTGTATCGAAAGGAATTGGCAGACCCAGAAGAATTTAAGGAAACAACATATGAGCAAGAGCCAAAGGTGATGAAGGAAGAAGTTCAAACTGCTTTGAAAGAAATAGCAAAAAAATAAGGCCCCAGGAACAGATGGTATACCAATTGACATCTTTCAGCTAACAGATGCTGGCGTGGACGTGCTCACCAAGTTGTGTCAAGAAATCAGGAGAACAACCACTTGGCCAACTGAGTGGAAGAAATCTCTATTTGTTCCTATTCCAAAGAAAGGTGACCCAATAGAGTGTGGAAACTATAGAACAATACCATTGATTTCACATGCAAGCAAGATTCTGCTGAAGATTATCCAAAAATGACTGGTACAGTACATCAGCAGAGAACTGCCAGAAGTCCAGGCTGGGTTTAGAAGGGGTCGTGGTACTAGGGATATTGTAGCTAATATCAGATGGATATTGGCTGAAAGCAGGGAGTACCAGAGGAAGGTCTATCTGTGCTTCATTGATTATGCAAAGGTGTTTGACTGTGTGGACCATAACAAACTGTGGCTGACTCTGAGAAGAATGGGAATCCCAGAACACTTTATTGTGCTAATGTGAAACTTATACTTGGACCAAGAGGCAATCGTCAGAACAGAGCAGGGAAACACTGCATGGTTCAAAATTGGGATGGGCTTACGCCAGGGATGTGTCCTGTCTCCATAACTTTTCAACCTGTATACAGAACAGATCATCCGGGAGGCTGGGCTCTATGAGGAGAAATGTGGCATCAGGATTGGTGTTAGATCTATCAACAATCTGCATTATGCAGATGACACAACCCTGCTTGCTGAAACTGAGGAGAACTTGAAGCACTTGCTGCAGAGGGTCAAGGACTGCAGCCTCCAATATGGATTGAGGCTCAATGTCAAGAAGACAAAGACTATCACCACTGGACCAATTGGCAACATCAGAATGGATGGCGAAGAGATTGAGATTGTTCACAGCTTTAGTTTGCTTGGCTCCACAATCAACACTCTTGGCACCAGCAGCCAGGAAATTAAAAGACTTATTGCGATGGGAAAGTCTGCTGTTAGGGACCTCTCTAAAGTACTCAAGAGCAACGGTGTGTCTCTGCAGACTAAGGTGCGTCTGGTACAGGCCGTGGTCTTTGCGATCACTTGTTATGCGTCAGAGAGCTGGACAATGACCAGGGAGGACAGAAGGAGAATTGATGCTTTTGAGCTTTGGTGTTGGAGAAGAGTGCTGAGGGTGCCATGGACTGCTAAGAAAACAAACACTCATCCTAGATAGGGTTAAACCAGGCTGCTCCTTGGAGGCAAGGTTTCTGAGACTTTGTCTAACATACTTTGGTCATTTTGTAAGGAGAGAACAGTCCTTGGAGGAAGACTTCATGCTTGGGAAGTTGGAGGGCAGGCACAGGAGGGGAAGGCCCTCTGGGAGATGGATTGATTTGGTGACTGGGGCAATCGGGATGAGTGTGTCAGAGACAGTGAGATTGGCACAGGACAGAGCAGAGTTTAGAGCTGTTGTATATAGGGTCACTATGAGTCGCAAGCGACTCGACGGCACATAACAACCACCACCACCACCACTGAAAATTCACTGGAGGGTCAGCTATGGGTTAGACTCAACTCAATGGAACACAACTACTAACAGATGCATAATGGTTAAGTGTAAAGTGCATTGTCTAAGAATAAAATCTGATCTCCTCTCATTGAAGGAAAGAATTCAACCACTGAGGTCAGTGCTGAAGTTCAAAGGCCAACATCCCCTATGCCAATTCTGGACAACTCTGTAGGGTCATCTCAGCTACAGAATTTCTGTGGGATTAGCGTGTAGTCACCAAACAGTTCCACTTCTCCCTTTATTCAATTCATTCCACCCTCTAGTTTACATTTGTTAATATTGAGGACTTATTTCCTCATAAACTTGCTGAACACAACCTGTATCTCAACATGTGTATCGTATCACATAAACTTTTATCCCAGGCTGTTTTTAGGGGGTACTTTAAACTAATAAAACAATTGCCAAGAATTCTGTCTATTCTTCTCTCATGTTATGTATGCAAGTATATGTTTGTGCACCTGCCTATGCACATGAGTGAATGTGTGTGTGTGTGTGTGTGTGTGTGTGTGTGTGTGTGTGTACTTGAGGGCTTTGCCTGTCATTTCTCATTGTGGATTTCACTAGTGTCACATTGATACTTTAAGCAGTAACTAGTTAAGATTTTTATTGTTTTATTGTATTATTCTAGTACCACTGATACATCACAAAAGGGACAGTGCTTGATTACTTTTTAAGATATAATTCAGCACTGTTGTTATGTGCCATCATGTTAACTACATCTCTTAAGGATCCTATGAACAACGTATCTGAACCTTGCCCTATCCTGTGCCATCCTCAGGATCTCCCACATGCTCAGGCTCATTGTTTTAATATATCTTCTTGAAGGTCATCCTCTTGTTCTCTGATCCTTTACCTTTCCCAGCATAGTATCTTTTTCCTAGAACTATCCCATCCTGAAACATACCTAAAGTATCTAAGATGAAGTTTCATCAACCTTGCCTTGAAGGAACCACCTGGTTGCACTTCCTGTAAGACAGACAAACTTGTTTATTCTTTTGGCAGTCCCTGAGACAGTCAGTATTCCTTGCCAACACCGCAATTCAAAACTTTTCATTCTTTTTCAGACTCCTTCATTGTCCAACTTTCTAATGCATATTGTCTTTGAAAATAATGTGGCTTGGATAATAACTAGAAATACATTATTTATAAGGAAGGAGCAGTGAAAAGAATATGCAGTATCTCAGTCTGTGGACTTTTTCCTACTAATTTTTAAAGTTATGATTATTTGGGAATATTACAGCTAATAGATTTGAAAGTATAAAGAGGGTTTTTTTCCTTCAAGTTTTCAATGCAGTCAAATTCTATAATTAACTTTTAATAGTCTGGACAATATCGACCTTTTACCCAATGGATATCCCTAGATATTATTTGTATTCTTTTGCATTTTAGATGCTCTCCACTCTGTCATTACATTCTCAATTAATTATCTTTAGTAAGTGTAATTTTTAGATTAGCAGGCAGCATACTTTTTCAAGATCACTAATTAACTGATAGGGATGTCATAGTTAAATCTAATGATTCCTGCAGATCCATTAATTTTGGGGATTTAATGCCACCTGCCTGTGCAGGAAATTAAGTACTGCTCTTCCATGAATATGGATTTTTTCTTTTTATTGAGTTATAAATACTATAATTTATAGAGAAGAAATAAATCTTAAAGACAAATACTGCCTTTTGTGACTTCATTCCTTTTTTTAACTGTTGTTATGTGCTGTCAAGTCTCTTGCAACTCACAATGACCCTTATAGTGGTCGTTGTATATAACAAGAGCCCTAAAGCCTCTTCTATGCTGTACCAACTTCATCGTCTCTGTCTGACACACCTACTCCCACTACCCCAATCACTGACTCGATCCATCTCTTTGAGGGTCTTCCTCTCCTGTACTATCCCTCCACTATCCCAAACATGATGTCCCTCTCCCAGTACTGATCCTTCTTTGCAACATGCCCAAAGTATGTCAGACGAAGCTTCATAATCCTTGTCTCCAAGAAGCAGCCTGGCTTCACCCTCTCCAGGACAAACCTGTTTGTTCTCCTAGCAGTCCATGGTATATTTAACACTCTTCTCCAGTACTACCACTCAAAGGCATCAATTCTCTTATTCCTAGCCACTGTCCAGCAATCTGATGCTGAGCACACAATTTTGAAGACTATAGCCTGGATCAAGTGCACCTTAGTTTCCAGTTATATAGTGATTTTTAATAATATGACAATCACTCCAGAACACTCAGGTTTACAAGGCAGTGTATTTTTGTGTAATATAAATAATTTAAACACTATAACCCATTACCTCAAATATTCATTTTACTTTGTGCACATTAATCTCATTGATGTCAGAGGAAAATAAAACGTTAGACAATTATTTTCTTGGTCCTTTTATTTTTCACATAAAGCACAGATAATCACATTTCATAGTTATGAATGTTTTGTCAATTAAATAATGCTTCTGAGAATGAAGCATCATGGATAACTACTTGGGTTATTTGTGTTATTTGAAGATATAAAAAAATAAATGGAAGACTCTAGACAGCATTACGTTTTGTGAAAAGATTCAGTCACAAAAGGACAAGTATTGCATATGATCATCTTGTGAAAATAGAAAGATAGCAGAACAAGATATGTAAGTAGGATCCAGGGGGAAGGCAAAGTGAACAAAAAGAGTGGAACAGAGGAGAGGGGAAAATCAGAGTGGTAAAAGGCATAGATCAATAGTAATCAATTATATAAAACACAATGTATATAAATTATTGTACAAAGCACTACATGAATGAAATAAAATGTATAAAGGTAAAAATTAATAATAAAAAATTTGGAGTTTTTTGACCAACAAACATTTTGTTTACCATTTTGTTTATCTAGATCAGAGAGATGATCTTCTGCCACAAGCTTTTCAGATCCTCCTCAGTTTCAGCAAACAAGGTTATGTCATCCTCATAACACAGATGGCTGATGAGTCTTCTCCAGATTCTTTCCCCCCCTTTTTTATTGTGATTTTAATGACATTTTACAGAAAAGTTGGATTTTTATTCATTCATGGTACACATTTTCTTTCTTACCCCCTAGTTCACTTTTTCTTTTTAAAAAATCATTAATTGTTGTATAATTTCTTCTCGCTCCACCTTCCCCCCCACCCAAGATTCTCATGCCACATAAGAATTGAGTCTGGCTTCATTGAGTCTGGCTTCACAAATTATTTGCTCAGTGTACAGATTAAATGGGTATGGAGAAAGTATGCGTCCCTGACTCATATCCTTTCTGATTTTAAACTATGCAGGGTTGCCTTACTCTGTTCAGACAATATCTTCTTGGTCTAGGTATAGATTGTGCATGAGAATAATTGTTCTGGGATTCTTATTATTCTAATGTTATCCATAATTTGCTGTGATCCACAGCATCCAAACCCTCTGCATAATCAATAAAACTCAGATAGACATTCTTATCTAGTCTTTGCTTTCAGCCAGGATCCATCTGTCTTAAATGAGCACTTTTAAAGTAAGATAGATGAAGTTGGGAAGAGATAAAGAAGTATGACAACCAAGGACAACACAGAACTCTAGGGTGCTTTAGGCCACCATGACAGGAAGCATGATGCCAGTTGAACCAAAAGAAATATATAATGGGAAAATAAGAAAATATAGTGTTTACCTCAATGAATTTGACCATAGTCTTTTTAATTACTCGTGATGCTTCTGAGAGTTGGGCAATTAATTAGAATGACAAAAGAATTATTGATGCCTTTGAACTGTGGTGCTGGAGAAGATTACTGAATATCCCATGTACTGCCAAAAAGACATGTCTTGGAGGAGATGCAAGCAGATTGCTCTTTGGAAGCAAGTATGGCAAACCTTTTTCTCTCACACTTTGGACATGCTTCTAGGAGAGGGTATTCCTTAGAAAGGGATATCATCCTTGAAAAGGTGGCTAGTCAGCAAGAAAGAGAGGAAGCACCTCAACAAGGTGGATTGACACATGACTGCAGCAATTTGCTTAGTGTGTCAGAGAAAATGATGATGGCACAGGTTAGGAAAAGAATCACATCTGTTGTTCATATTGTTGCTGTGAGTCATACTCAACTCGACAGCTGCTAACAACAAGGCAATATAGGAGGCATCTTCAGGTCTATGTTGTTAATTACCATAGGGTCAAATACAACTCATAGCAACCCTATGAACAAAAGGACCTTTCTGAACTAATGCCATTTCTCCAAGTTCATCGAGTTTCAGAGGGATGTGGTTTAGGAAGTGGATGCCACTCCTGCTTCCAAACCAGTCTTAAACTGGGAGCACCACCAAACACTGTCACCATGAAAGATTTATTTAATGGGTATTTTACTCCAAATATTGGTTTCATATAACAAAGAATGTATCACTATGAAGACTCCATTCTCTTTAATTTTGTGTGTATTTCAGAATACAGGACTATAATACTAAAATCCACAGAGCTATCAGTTTGTAAAAACAGCTAAAATTGTAACTTGCACTTACCAGCAATCTTAACTGAGGAAGATCTGAGTTCTAAGGATGGGATAGACAATCTGCAAAGAGGAGATAAGCTTTGAAGTCAATCTCTGGGATAAATGCATAAATATAGTGTGTGTTATATGTAACAGGTTTAGAACAGAATTACAGATTGGTAGCATGAAGTGTGAAGTACCAAATTCACGTTTGATCAAGCTCATAATTTACTGTGAGGCTTTGTTTTAAGACAGTCACAAAGATGACTAAATCAATGTTGTAAATCAGTACATCTTAACATAAGGTGCTAGTAAAGCATTTCCAGAAATGCTGTTCCACACATATACACACATCATATCCAATGGCTTCACGTAAATATTTCTACTACAGTGTTTTTCACATACTGTAATCACTGATTCAGTAGCTTATAAGGTCCCAGAAAATGCTAAAAATATTTAGGCTGCTTTTAATTGATGTAAATAGCATGTCACTACATATTAGAAGACTTGCCATCCTGAAGGAGCAAAAGTGCCCTTCTGACCATTCTTACATTAATAAAGGCTCCAAGTTGCTATACAGATTTCTGATTTCTTTTTTAAGGCTAAAAATGAACATCAGCTTCAGATGAAATTGGTTGACAGCTCATTTACAATTTGGAAGACCAACTTTGTATGGATTAAACCTAATGTTCATCTTTACATCTTCAATCCAAATCACACCTGCATCCATCCTATATGTTTTATGGCCTGTAAACTACAGTATGGTTCCAGAAATGAGTATCTAGTTCTCATTCTATCATTTAAGTTTAGCACAGTGTCCCACATAGTATGATTGGTGAGAATGTGACAGAGCTAAGTATGACTACATTGCTAAAAGTTTCCAGGAGTGCTGAGTATTGAGGACAATTATAATAACTTTGTAAAACCCCCTAGTGATGACTTAAAATCACTATTTTTTTCCTCTTCTAAGAAGAAAAATCTCTACTTGCACATGCTTCTCCCTTCACCATACCTTGTCAAAAATTACTGTGAAAAATAACCATAAAGTCATTCCAGGCAATACCATCAAGCTTAGTAGTAGTAAGATATTTTAATAAAATTACTTTTCCCCAAGTTTTCATTAGGTTTTAATACTAGTTTCAGGATAAGTATGAAACCAAGATTGCTGAACTATATCAAGGGAGTGCCAAATCCTACCTGAGTCTCACCCATTGGGTGCCCATAATGGCCTCCTAGTGACAGTCTTGTTTTCAGTGCTCCGTGTGCTCCTAAAATTGCTGCCAGTAGAATCATCAGAAAAATATGAACCAAGTAAAATATCCTGAAGAGCATTAACAGTCACTTAATTTCATGGCTTGCTATTTACTGAGGAAATTAAAGTTTTATCTACACCACCAAAGCAGCAGAGACTTGAGGAAATTTATGTTACGCTAAAAGGAGAATTTAGCCTAAGTGAGCTGAACTAAATTATCTGTTTGGTTCAAATTCATCATCCATTCTAACAAATTATCACAATGTTTGGGAATTTTTCTGTCTTATTTTAACATCCTCATAAGTTCCTTTTCATCACTAAAACGTAGACTATACCGTGGATTTCACCTGATGGTATGTATAGGAATCAGATTTATTACATCTGCGGAAAGAACCATTGGAGAAGCTCAATATCAACTGTGAAAACCAAGCTAGGTGCTGATTGTGGAACAGACCTCCAACTATTCATACACAAGGTCAAGATGAAGCTGAGAAAAATCAAATCAAATCCACAGGAACCAAAATATGACCTTGAATCTATCCCACCTGAATTTTAGAACCATTTCAGGAACCAGTTTGAGACCTTGAACACTAATGAGCAAAGACCAAATGAGCTGGGGGAGGATGTCAAGAGTATCATCCAGGAAGAATGCAAAAAGTCATTACAAAGACAGAGGAGGAAGAAAAGACCAGAATGGATGTCAGAATTGCACTAGAGTGACGAGAAGCCAAAGCAAAGGGAAGAAATCAAGATATAAAGGAGCTGAACAGAAGATTTCAGTGAGCAGTATGGGAAGACAAAGTATTATAATGAAATGTGCAAAGAGCTGGAGTCAGAAAATCAGAGGCCAAACTTGCTCAGCATTTCTTAAACTCAAAGAAATGAAGAACAAATTCAAGCCTTGAGTTGCAATATTCAAGGACACTTTGGGCAGAATATTAAATGATCCAGGAAGCATTAAAAGATAACAGAAAGAGTAGACCATTATACCAAAAGGAACTGGCAGATGTAGAAGAATTTCAAGAAACAACATAAAAGCAAGAGCCTGTGGTGATAAAGGGAGAAGTTCAAGCTGCTCTGAAAAAACTGGTAAAAGCAAGGCCCCAGAAATTGACAGTATACGAATTGAAATATTTCAATTATATCAAGAGATGCTGCCCTCGATGTTCTCACCAAGTTGTGCCAACAAATCTGGAGGACAATCACTTGGCCAACTGACTGGAAGAGATTTATATTTGTTCCCATTCCAAAGAAAGGTCATCCAACAGAGTACAGAAATTATCAAATAGTATCATTAATTTCACTTGCAAGCAAGATTCTGCTGAAAATTATTCAAAAATGACTGGAAAAGCACATCAACAGAGAACTGCCACAAGTGCAGGCTGGGTTTAGAAGAGGGCATGGTACTGGGGATATTGTAGCTAATATTAGATGGATCTTGGCTGAAAGCAGGAAGTACCAGAGGAATGTCTATCTGTGTTTCATTGACTATGCAAAGGTATTTGTGTGGACCATAATAAACTGTGGTGGAATCTGACAAGACTGGGAATCCCAGAACACTTGATAGTGCTTATGCAAAACGTTTACTTGGACCAGGAGGCAGTCAGTCATCAGAACAGAGCAAGGAGACACTGCATGGTTCAAAATTGGGAAGGGTGTATGCTCAGGAGGTGTCCTATTTCCATACATTTTCAATCTATATGAGCACAGATTATCCAGGAAGTTGAGATCTATGGGGAGAAATATAACATAAGGATTGGAGGAAGACTCATCAACAATCTGGGTTATGCAGATGACACAACCCTGCTTGCTGAAACTGAGGAGGACCAGAAGCATTTGCTGCAGAAAGTCAAGGTCTGTAGCCTTCAATATGGATTGAAGCTCAATATTAGAAAAACAAAACAAAAAAACAACACGAAGATTCTTACCACTGGGCCAAATGGCAGCATCATGATAGATGGTGAAGAGATTGAAATTATTAATCGTTTTAATTACCTTGACTCTACAAACAACACTCTTGGCACCAGCAGCCAGGAAATTAAAAGACGCATTGCATTGGGCAAGTCTGCTGTCAGAGAGCTCTCCAAAATACTGAAGATCTGTCACTGTCCATTCTCCAGCAACCAACAGCAACACCCTGATAGGGGCAAGCACGACAGAGACACACCACTCCAGGAGAGGATCAGAGAGTCAATCCAGCTCAATTTTATTGGGGTTGCAACACACTAATATACTAGTAAATAGAAAGAATGGATAGGGTGGATTTATAGACATGAGACATGCGGAGTGAATAGCCTCATGCAGACTACACCCAGATCAATAGATGTGACAGCCATCTTCCCAGGTGGTGAGCTTTCTGAAGCTGGTATAGCCAAACACAGGAGAGCTTTCTCTACCCTGTATTAAAGGCCTTTGGGAGGCGTGCACGTATCTGGAGCTTAGACGATCTGTCCTGGCCAGAGGCCCTCCCTTCCTCCCCAACATATCCTCCCTTTTTCTTTTAAAGGAATTCAAAGAGGGGGAAATCTCTGGTGTTTAGCCTCTGCTGTTTCTTGGGAGGAAGATGATCCAATGACAGTAAGGGCAGAAAGATTATTCAGTGCAGCTGCTTGGGCATTCTGTCTTGTGAAGAGATCTACAGCTGCTCTTGTAATGACAACTGGGGAGATAATAAAAAAAGGTTAGAATTGCCATAACTTGATTTTCGGCTTGGATTGGGAGATGAATATAGGATAGTGAGGAGAGCCATGTACAAATACGAAATGTAGGTGAAACACGAAAGTTTACAAAACCTGATTAGGTTCTCCTGCTGTGAAACTATTGATGGTCAAAGCCGCGATAAGCAGATAAGCAGGACCACTGGGTGTACCACTCCCAGATTTAAGGTCAAGAACCTGTAGGTTGGGTGCCTTAAGCATGCTCCAGGTCACAGGTGTCTGTGGTGTCTGGGATTTGAAATTCTTCTTGTCGTGGATGCTCAATCAATACATCTTCTCGGTAGTGGGTTGGAATCAGACATGATGAGCAGGAACTCACACAGGATGTAGTTTTTCTGTGGGAAAATACAAGCAAAACCTCTCCCAATGGTTAGTAAAGGATCAGGCCCTTTCCATACTTGGTCTAACAGATCTTTCCACGTGACCCATATTGGTGGCTCACTAGGAGATGTATCTGATTTTCAGTGAACACGTATGGGAGGTTTTGAAAAGACTTCCTTCATCATCTCTTTCCAATCTTGAGGGGTGTTTAATTTAAGGTTTAATGAATTAAGCTGTGTCTTCACCCACAGAGAAGAAGCTCCATCGTCTCTAACAGCTGTCCTAAATTCTTTTAACCCTCTCCCAGCACATGGGTATCACTGTAAAGGATGTTCAGGTGTGGGATATATGCCAACAAGAAACACATGTGCCTCAGAGCTAGCATCACACTGATCACACAATACCTTGTGTAAAGGACAGTCAGGTGTTGGGTGCACGCCAGTAGAGCACATATGTACCTCAGAGTTCTGCCCAGCATCTCACTGATCGCCCAAGAATTTCCCATTTCTTCACTGCTTTCTCTATATTGTCCCCTCCTGCTTTCTTTCTTTTCCTCACTTCTAAGGAGACTAGAGGTGGTGCAATCATCTTCTCTAAATTCTTTATGGCTGCTTTTAGATCCCCTACCATAACACTTTATATTTTGTTCTGAGAGAGTGGGGTTTAAACAGCAGATGGTGCATTTCTTCTAATGGTGGCACAGTCTTTGTCAAAACCTGGTTCTGATTGATCTCCTTTGTCAGCATGTTCTTTGCCACTCTGTGTCATTCCCTCGATAGAGATGCCACATCCTCTTAGCTACTTACTGCTGGAAAAGGGCACTGTAGGTCCCAGGGTGAAAATCTTCTCTCACTACTCTACAGGGCCTCAGGTTTGCACATTAAAGATGTGAGCAGCAGTAATCCAAGAAGCAAGATCAACAACTGTTGTCCACAAGGAAGAAACTTGAGATTCTGTAAGTTTGACCTCACTATTTTCTAACAAAGACACTACACACTTTACTTGAGGATCTTTCAAATTGCTTGTCGAATCTTTTAAATTGCTTTCTGAATTACCCAGGCTAAAGGGAGCACTTGCCCAATAAGATGGACCTGCATCAGATTCCCTGCTCCCTGACAGGGGCAAGAGCAGAAAGAGGAAGAAAAAATTTTCCCTTGTTTTTTACATAAGCAATGGGTGCTTACCCGACGAGGAAGACCTATGCAGGTCCCTTCCCTTCTACCTACATCAAGTTTAAGCCTACGTCAGGTCCTCAAGACTACGTCAGGCCTCCAAGACTACATCAGGTCCCTATTCCCTGATGGGAGTGAGCACGGAAAGGGGTACTCACCTGAAACCCTGACTGGAGTGAGCACAGAGGGTACTCACCCAATACTACAACAGGTCCTTCCCCGTTCTGGGTGCCATATGTCGCTGTCCATTCGCCAGCAACCATCAGAGACCCATCAATCCAGGAGAGGATCAGAGAGTCAATCCAGTTCAATTTTATTTGAGGCTGAAACACACTTATATAAAAGTGAGTAAACAGGAAGACCGGAGAGGGTGGGTTTACAGATGTGGGACATGCAGATTGGATCCGAGAACCTCAGCCTCCTGCAGACCACACCCAGCTCAACAGATGTGGCAGCCGTCTTCTCAAGTGGCGAGCTTTCTCAAGCCAGTACAGCCAAACACAGGAGAGCTTTCTCTACCACGTATTAAAGGCCATTGGAGCTTATCTGGATCTTAAGTGATCTATCCTGGCCAGAGGCTCTCCCTTCCTCCCCAACATTTCCCAACAAAGAGCAATTATGTGGTCAGTCTGGAAACTAAGGTATGTCTGATACAAGCCATGACCTTTACAATCACTTGCTATGCATTAGAGAGCTGGACAATAACTAGGGATGATAGAAGGAGAATTGATGCCTTTGAGCTATGGTGTTGGAGAAGATTATTGAATATTCCATAGACTTCGAAGAGAACAAACTGGTTCATACTGGAGAGGGTGAAACCAGGCTGCTTCTTGGAGGCAAGGATTCTGAAGCTTCATCTGACATACTTTGGATATGCTACAAGGAGGAATCAGCCCTTGGACAGGGACGTCATGCATAGGAGGAGGGAGGGACAGCACAGGAGAGGAAGACCCTTGATGAGATGGATTGATTCAGTGATTGAAGTAATGAGGGTAGGTGTGTCAGGGATAGTGAGATTGGAACAGGATAGAGCAGTGTTTAGGGCTTTTATGCATAGGGTTGCTATGAGTCGCAGGCAACTCGACGGCGCATAACAACAACAACATTCTTCATTAATGTTAGTTCTGTTTATATAAAGGACCATTGCATAGCTAATCATTGTATCAAAAAATCTAAACATTAGTACATACATAGATTTTGTGGACTCAATGAACCTACCCAAAATTATGGTTTTTTAATAAAGTTTTTATTGTGATGTAAGTGAAACTTCAGAGAATAGGTTGATATTTCATTAAACCACCTATATGCAATTTTTTTAACATTGTCTATAATCCCAATATTGTAAAAGCACATACACTTTCAAGTCTTTCTTGTGGTTCTTTCTTGTCTTCAAATCTTGTGTGTCTCTCCATATCTTCCTTTTCTTTAGTAATATAATTCTGATTATATTTTGTGTTGAATACCCTTTCCCTTCATTAAACTTAATGTATCACATCCCCCATTCCTTATATTCACAGTAATCATTAAAGAATGTTTCTTATTCCATGCATATCTTTATCCAACTTTTTATAATAATGGACTCATAAAATATTTGTCTTTTTTGTGACTTATTTATTCACTCAAAGTAATTCCCTCCAGATTCATTCATATTATGAGACAATTCTTCATTATTCTTTACTACAGCATATCGACTCGCTCATGTACCATATGCATGTAGCACATATGTACCCTATGTACCATAAACATATGTTAAACATGTTTTTGCCATCATTTCAGCATCTTCTGACATCTATTATTGTCTTACCATTTTAATTGCCTCCTATTAATCTGAAAGTTGGACAAATAAATAAAGAAGAGCATGAATAAAGGAGAGTGAGGAAGAATTGATGATTTAATTATGCACGTATCTAATATCCCATAAACTGTCAAAAGAATCAACAAATCTATCCTGAAGAAAGAGCAATGAAAGGGCTCCTTAGAGGCAAGGATGGTGAAACTGTCTCTCTTTGGGTACATCTTTATGAGGAACTAGTCCTTAACATGGGACATCGTACTTGGAAAAGTAGAGGGTTAGTGAAAGAAAGGAAGACCCCCCAAATAGATAGACTAACACAGTAAATGTCACAAATAGCTTGACCATAAAAGAAATTGTGAGAATAGTGCAGAATGAGAAAAGATTCAAAATTTTTGTTCATAGGGTCGCTTTGAATCATAGTAGAATTGACTGTACCTAACAATGACTTCATCTTACCTGGCTCCACAATCAGCACCCTGGGCACTAGGAGTCACGAAGTTAAAACAGGTATTGTATTAAGAAAGTCTGTTGCCAAAGAGATCTCCAAAGTACTGAGAAGCAATGATGTCCTTTTGAAGACTAAGATGTGCCTGATTCAAGCTATGGCCTTTTCAATCACTTGCTATGTATCTGAGAATTGGACAATGAATAAAGATGACAAGAAAACTCGGTGCTTTTGAGTAATGGTGTTGGAGAAAAGTACTGAATATTCTATGGAGTTCCAAAAGAATAAACAGGTATGCCTTGGAGTGCAGTCAGAATGCCTTGTGAAAAGTGCAACAATGAATGAATGGAAATAAAAAAAAAAAAAAGAGAAGCAGCAAAAAAAAAATAAAATTAAAAAGCCAAACTAAATTATTTTAAAAAAAGGCAAGGATAGTAAAGCTTCATCTTATGTATTTTGAGCATGATGCTAGGAGGGGATTTTCCTTGGAAAGGGGCATCGTGCTATGAAAGGTGGAAGGTCAGTGAAGAGAGGAAATACTTCAAGGAGGTGGAGTAATACAATGATTGCAGCAACGGCCTCAAGTATGTCAGAGAAGATGAAGATGATAGGATAGGATTCATATCTGCTGTTCATAGGGTTACTATAAGCCATACTCGACTTGACAGCATATAAAAACAACAATATAGCTTTGTTTTCTCTATTGACTTGTATCACATTGTTGTTGTTATATGCTGAATAGCTCTGTACACTGCTCTATCCTGAGCCAATCTCATTGTCTCTAACAATCTACTCACATAACTCCAGTTACTACATCAATCTGTCTCATTCAGGGTTTTCCTATCCTGCAATATCCCTCTATCCTTCCTTGCATGATATCCTTCTCCAAAGATTGGTCCATCTTGGCTACATGTTAAAATTATGTGAGATAGAATCTCAAAATTCTTGTCTCCAACGATTGATTTCACCCTCTCCAGGACAGATCTGTTTATTTTCTTGGCAGTCATGGTATGCAATTCATCTTTTAATTTCCTGAGTGCTGGTGTCAAGAGTGTTGATTGTGGAACCGAGTAAGCAGAAATTGTTAACAATCTCAGTCTCTTTCCCATCTAACAAGATGCTGCCAATTGGCCAACTGCTGTAAATATTTGTCTTCTTGATGTTGTGAATCAATCCATATTGCAAATTATAGTCCTTGACCTTCTGCGGTCAATTTGATTCTTGTGTTGCCAGTTAGGTAAAGTCTATATGTATAGTCACTATTTACAGTTGTTGGTTTGCAGTTTCTATTTCTTAAAAAAAGTATTCTAAATTAATAAATCATAGATTGTACCATATTCTGTCATTTAATATCCAACCTCATTTCTGTAATCAAAAGGCCATCTTTTCTAATTAGGCCTTCTTCATTTCCAACTTTTTCATTACAGTCATTAATTATTAATATATCTTAATTGGATGTTTGATCAATTTCAGACTGCAAAAGCTGATAGAATTCCCTAATTTCCTCACCTTTGTTTTGAGTTGCTTTATATATTTGAAGAATAGTTGTATAAGCAGCTCTGCTTTGTATGTCTCTGGGTGATATTCTGCCACTCACAGCATTGTACTTCAGCATTTATATTAAAGTGTTCTTATTGATTATGAATGTGACACCATTCCTTTTGAATTTGTCATTTTGGCAAAATATATCATATAATTGTATGATTCAAAATGGTCAGTATGCAAATACCAGTTTATCTTAACCCATTGATGCCTAGGGCATCAATTTTTATGTGTTCCATTTAGTTTTTGAAAATTTCCAATTTTCCTAGATTTTTATTTCAAACATTCCACATTACAAATATAATGGGTGTTTGTAGCTGTTTTACCTCATTTTTAGTGCTTTCCAACATGAAAGGCTATCTTGAGGCACTATATTTAACTCACAGAATTTTGAAGACCAGTTATTTCAGAAGGGGATAGTCAATTCTTCTTCTTAGCCTATCTCAGTCTGGAAGCTCCACTGTAACCTGTTCCCCAAGAGTGACTGTGCTGGTATGTGATAGCTTCCAGCATCAAAACAACATTCAAGCCACTGGAGTACAGCCACTGAAAAACAGATGCTGGCTGTACTGATAAGAGCAAACAATAAAACAAGGAAGCATATAAATACACAACAAATGTGCATGTTATATAAAATAGAAAGCACAAATTGTCTAGCCTGGGATTGTGTATCTGGCAATCTAGGAGAAGACTGGGCTTGGAGTTCCCAGTCAGGTAAAGTTTCTGCTCATCTCTGGTGAGCAAGGTCTGAGATGTGAGCCAATTCAAGAGTAGTACCATATCATGTCTAAGGTGTGTCTAAGAAGTGTCAGTTGACCTAAATCTGTAGAAAAACTCTTGATAAAGTTCAATATCAGCAGTCAAGACCAGGCTAGGGGTGGACTGTGGAACAGGCTATAAATTACTCATGTGCAAGTTCAAGCTGAAGTTGAAGAAAATGAAACAAGCCCACAAGAAACAAAATATTACCTTGAGTTCCAATTGAATTTAAAAACTATCTCAAGAACAGATTTGAATAATTTTTTCTTCAAGCCACAGTGGACAAAACAATCGGTTATAGTTCTTACTTTTCTTAACTATCTTTATATATTTATGTGTATGTGTGTGTGTTTACTTACAAAATTCATATACATCATTTTTCTACAAAAATCTTTTGAAAGTATTTATCTTTCAGGAACTGTTTTAAGTATAGTAAATGAATAAACAAACATATGTACTTTGCCAACGAAAGAGTAGATTTGAATACTAATAAAGACATGATAAGTTGTGGAATGACATCAAAGACATTATCCATGAAGAAAACAAAGATACTCCAAAAGAAAGAAAGAAAGGAAGAAAGAAAGAAAGAAAGAAAGAAAGAAAGAAGGGAGGGAGGGAGGGAGGGAGGGAGGGAGGGAGGGAGGGAGGGAAGGAAGGAAGGAAGGAAGGAAGGAAGAAAGAAAGAAAGAAAGAAAGAAAGAAAGAAAGAAAGAAAGAAAGAAAGAAAGAAAGAAAGAAAGAAAGAAAGAAAGAAGAAAGAACCAAAATGGAAGTCAGAAGATATTCTGAACTTGTACTATAACCAAAAAAAGGCCAAAATTAAAGGAATACTGAACAGAAGATTTCAAAGAGAAAATAAAGCAAGCTACTATAATGAAATATGTGAAGAGCTAGAGTTAAAAAACAAAAGGAAGAATATGTTCAACATTTCTCAAGCTGAAAGAAACAAAGAAAACAAGTTTTGAGTTTCAATACTGAAGAATTTTATTTGTAAACTATTGAATAATGCAGGAAGTATCAAAAGAATTGATCCACATTAACCCACTTCAGAAAGTAATATATGACCAAAAATCAGTGATAATGAAGGGAGAAATTCTAACTACACTGAATGGATTAACAAATATAAAATCCCAGGAATTGATGGGATAACAGCTGAGTTTTTTTCAACAAACAGACGCAGCCATGTTTCATAGCCTATCCCAAGTAATTTCAAAGACAGCTACTTGGTCAACTGACTGTAAAAGATCAATACTTGTTTCCATTTAAAAAATAGTCAACAGAATCTGTAAGTTATCAAACAATATAATCAATGTAACATGCAATTAAACTCTTACTGAAAATTATTTTTTAAATATTAGAACAGCATATTGACAGGGAACTGTCAGAAATTCAAGCTGGATTCCCTGATATCAATTGAATCTTGGCTGATAACAGAGAATACCACAAAGTTGCAAAGGTCTTCATAGTTGACTCTTCAGCACATAACAACCACCACCATAGTTTGCTTATCCAATCATCTACTGATAATCATTTATTTTAACGAACATTAGAGTGAATAATTTGTATTTTAGCTCTTATTACTTTGGGCTATATATTGGGAGATAGATAGATAGATAGATAGGTAGATAGATAGATAGATAGACAGACACACACACACACACACATAAAGAGATTGCTGGATCAAATTATATTCTTCCTAGATGCAAATGTTAAATGAGGAACTATACTGTTTTCCAAAGTAGTCATACCTTCTCATAGTCACATTAGCAGTACATGCTCACAGGGAGTTGTGCTGCTAGCTTGAAGGTGGCAATACTCTGCCAGTTAGAATCTACCCCAACCTCTGAGGGAGAAAGATGGGCAATCTCCTCTTGTATAATTTACAGTCTCAGAAAACCTGCTAGGGGATCAAGCTATGAGTCAGTTCCAGTTCCATGATAGTGAGTTTTGAGTTATGAGCAACCAATCTTTGCCCCCAAAGCACAGATCATTAAATGAAGGAAAGATAGTCTCTTTAACAAGTGGTAGGGGAGGAAACAGAATAGTAATTTTCAGGAAAAAGAAAATAAAATAATAAAATAAAACAATATAAAAAAATTAAACTCAAAGTGAATTAAAGGCCTAAATGTAAAATGCAAAACCACGAATATCTTAAAGGAATTATAGGGGTAAAGTTCTGGGTACTAATTTATTATGTAAGTAATCATTAACAAAGAGATGATACCACATCCTGATACAAAATTCTTGTTCATAAAGTCCAGCTTTTTATAATGATTTATTTCACATACAGATTGAACAGGCACAGAGAGAAGATACATCCCTAATGCACACCTTTCTTGATTTTAAAACATGCAATGTTCCCTTGTTCTGTTTGAACAGCAGTTTCTTGGTTTAGATATAGGTTTTGTATAAAAACAATTAAATGTTCTGGAATTCGAATTCCTCTCAATGTTAGCCATAGTTTGTTATGATCCAGAGTCAAATGTTTTTTGCCGTCTATAAGGCACAGTCATTCTTCTGGTATACTCTGCTTTCAGCCATGATTCACCTGGCATCAGCTGTGATATCCTTCATGCCACGACCTCTTTTAAACCAGCTTGAACTTTTCACCTTTTTTTGGGGGAATGGGAACATTTATGGATGTCTTTCAGTCAGTCAGTCAGTCAGTCAGTCAGCCAGTCAAGAAGCTGTCTTCCAAGATTTCTGGCACAGAATGGTGAGCAAGTTCAGTGATACATCTACTAGTTGAAACATGCCAATTAGTATCCTATCAGTTCCTAGGACCTCATATTTTTGCCAATGCCTTCGACTTTTTACTTCATAAACATTGGTTCTTGAACATATGCCACTTCCTGGAATATTTTGGTGTTGACCAATTCTTTTTGGTATAATGAATCTGTGTTCTCTCCATTGTCTTTTAATGCTTCATAGATCATTCAAGATTTTGTGCATAGCAACTCTTCGTATTACAACTGGAGGGTTGTATTTGTTGGTTTTTGCATTTGGGGGGATTTGCAGAAGATCAAAGATTACCGTTTTTAATATGGATTGCCTCTCAACATTAAGATGGTAATAATCCCACTACTGGACCAATAAGCATTGTGACAGATGGAGAAAAGATCAAAGGTTCCAATGACTTCATCCCTCCTGGGTCCACAATCAACATCCCTGGTGCCAGTAGTCAGGAGATCAGGAGATGTATTTCACTGAGCACATCTGCTGTCAGAAAACTTTTTTCAATAATACTTAAGCACAATAATGTCAGCTTGAAAACTAATGTGCACCTGATTCAGGCTTTGGTCTTTTCAATAATCTGCTACACATTTGATAGCTGGACAATGAATAAAAATGACAGAAGAATTGATGTCTTTGAGTTGAGGTGCTGGAGAATATTACTGAGTACCCCATTGATTGCCAAAAGAAAAAATAGATATGTCTTGAGGGAAAAAATGTAGCCAGGTGTTCCTTGAAGGCATAGACCATGAAGTTTGATCTTTCATTCTTTGAACATGTTTCTAGGAGAGGTTGTTCCTTGGAAAGGCACATCATCCTTGGAAATATGGAGTATTAGGGAAGGAGAGGAAAATCCTCAATGAGATAGATTGACACAATGATTGCACTTATGAGCTCAGAATGTGTCAGAGATGATGAAGATGGGACAGGATAGGACAGGGTTCTGGTCTGCTGTTCCTGTACTCAATTCAACTGGCACCTAACAGCAAGAACAAAATCCCTTCCTGATCACATATCTAAAGTATGTGAGACAATGTGACATCATTGCTTCCAATGAGCACTCTTGCTGTACTTCTTCCAAGAGAGACTTTCCTATTCTTTTGACAGTAAATAGTATATTCAATGTTCTCTGATGGCATAATTCAAAGGTTTCAAAGGCATCAATTCTTTTCCTGTCTTCCTTATTCATTGTTCAACTTTCATAGGCTTATTAAATATTTAAAAATATCATGATCTGGGGCAAGCTCCAGGTGGATGGCTCCCCAAAGTGATATACTGGCTCTTTAGCACGTTATAGAGGTCTTGAATGGCAAATTTGCCCAATGAAATACAGCATTTACCTCTTGACTGCTGCTTCCATGGGTGATGATTGTAGAGCCAAGTGAAATAAAATCATCTGTAACTTTAATCTTTTCACTATTTATCACGAAGTTGCTTCTCAGCACAGTTGAGGATTTCTATTTTCTTAAAGTTGCGATGTATTCCATATTCAAGGGTAGTCTCTGATCCTCTTCAACAAGAACCATCTTTCCACCTATCAAACTCTGTGTCCTTATGATTTTTCTCCTTGTCACCTTTGGCTCCTCTCTCCTTTCCCCTTTGGACTTTTATCTACATCTTACTAATTATCCTCTGTTTTTACAATAATGGTATTATGTGTCATTTTTCCTTATGAGACAGAGTTAGTTCACTCAACATAATGCTCTCTAGCCTATCCTATGCTATATCTCATTTTATGAAATCATTGCTCCTGAGTGCTGCATAGTACTCCATCGTGTGAATGTGCCACAATCTCTGAATTAATTTTGTTGTTGTTGATGGACACTCGGGATGCTTCCATTTTCTTGCTATTATGACTAATGCTGCTATGAATATTGGTGTACAAATTTCCATTTGTGTCTCAGTTATGTCTTCCTCTGGGTATATTCCTATGGGCTCATCCAACATCAGGGCATTCCAGCAACACAAGACCTGTGTATAAAACTAGATCCTGGGCTCTGCAGGCAGAAAGGTATTTTTACACCTTTTCCCTCCCCAAATCAGGTAACACCTATACTCTCAAAATTCCACTGGGCTCAGCTGACATTCAGGGCATTCCAGTAAGACAAAGCCTGAATGTAAAATTGGTTTCAGGCCCTTGGGCTGCACTTGTACGAAAGATCTAGAGTAAATAGCACCCTTTCCTGGGAAATCTCCTACTGTGATAGCAGTGTGCTGCAGATGGAAGAGAAGAGGCAATAAGACAGAAGAAATCAGTCCTGCAGCAGAAGCTCAGGGTCAAAGAACTTTTCCTAAGAATTGTCTAAGATAGAAATACTTTGCCCACCTTCCCACAATTCCATTGGGCTCAGGGGCTCAGCTGATATTCAAGGGATTCCGGCAAGAGCACAAAAGAGCACACTTAGACTAGACTAGCTATTATGGGAACTGAGACTGAACCCTCAAATATAGAAACACAAAGGAGGAGAAACAGTAATAAGCAGACACTAACGATTGGAACATGGAGTGTGAGATGCATGACTGTAGGAAAATTGGACATGGTTAAGAAAGAAATGGAATACATAACAATTGACATACATATTGAGAAGAGTCTTGAGTATACCACGGACTGCCAAGAAAACAAATAGGTCTGTCTTGGAGAGGGTGAAACCAAGTCTTTCCTTGAAAGCTAGGATAGGATTTTGAAGCTCTGCCTCCCTTACTTTGGGCACACGGCCAGGAGAGATAGGTCCTTGGAGAAAGACATCATGCTCAGAAGGGTAGATAGACGGCACAGGAGAGGGAGATCCTGGATGAGATGGATTGATACAATGGCTGGGAAGATGGGAGTTGATATGTTGGACTGATCATTCCTGGCCACATGCTCAAAGTAAGTGAGATAGAGCTTCAAAATCCTAGCCACCAAAGAGAAACCTGGTTTCACCCTCTCCAAGACAGACCTATTTGTTTTTCTTGACATTCCATGGTGTGTTCAAGACTCTTTTCCAGCACCAGAACTTGAAGGCATTAATTCTTTTGTCACCTTAGTCATTGTCCAACTCTCTGAAGCATAACAAGTAATTGAGAAGACCATGGCCTGGATTAGTCACTCCTTTGTATCTAGATTGACATTGTTACTCTTCAGCACTATGGAGAGGTCCATGATAGCAGATTTTCCCAAAGCAATTAATTTTTTTTATTTCATGACAGCTGGTGTTAAGAGTGTTGATTGTGAGCCCTGATGGAACCAGCAGCCCTGATGGGACTGGCAGCCCTGACCAGACCCACAGCAGCAGAACAATGATACGAGTCAGCAAAATGGACAGCAAGAGGATGGGGCAGAGAGCAGCGTAATACAGGTGGAGAGCAGGACAACACAGGTGGAGAGCAACTCAGGCAGTCTGGCATGCTGAGGATTAGTGACTTGGCAGCTGAACATCTGTAAACAGACCACCAGCACCAAACCCTAGGTGATGCCAAGTGCTGCCCTCTGGTCCCCCTATCCCCCTTTGCAGAGCCCCAGTGCTGTGCACTGTGCCCCCACCCAGCCACAGTTGCAGCTGCACACCCCTGCCACAGTCTTGCGCCACTGTGCCCCCACCCCCTAGAAGCTGCACCACAGCCCTGCATCCTTGGCAGCACCCCAGGGCCACTAGAGAGTCCTTTACACCACATACAGACCCACCAACATGGTAAGCCAACGACAGTATGATTTTGAGTCAGAACTTTTTTTGGAATAATTCATTTTGGAGCCACAGGAACACAAAGCCATGCCATGGACCCATCAACCAAAGCCACCAGCTGAGCCACCAGCTGAACTGCTGTGGGATCTAGCAGGAGAAAGGCTGGTAGGATCCTGACTGGGTTTTCTTTGGCACTGGCGATTGCCTGGAAGAGCACCCAAGGTTGAGCCCACTGGTGGGAATTTGGCTGAGCTCTCTTGGGCTATGCTGACTGTCCAGGAACAAGTGGGCCAGTGAGAATTTGTTTGAACTTTTGTGGACACTGCAGACCAGCTAGAGGCAAGTGGAAGTGGGTCAGTGGGAATTTGACTTTGACTTTTTGGGTCTCCTTGGACCCAGGACGCTGCTTGGGCAGGGACCACTGATAGAGGTCACCTGGGTAAGTGCCACTTGATGGGGATCGCTAAGTGGAAACCACTGGGTGGGAAACGGACAGCTGGAATTCGAGTAGGGACCCCAATGGTAAGCACACCTGGATAGCTGAGCTCTGAGTGAGGTTGCACCAACTGGTTGGACTGCCCTTGTGAACAACCTACCCACCATATTTGGCTCCACACCTATGCCTACACATCTGGTCAATCAACTTGCCTTTAAACTGGACCACCTTGACCTGTCTTACCTATAAGAGGCTGCTATCACAGTCTCTAAACTGACATTTCCCTAGAGTCAGAAGTTCAGAGAAAAACACAAGTGAGGCAGCTGCCCAACTTATCTCTAAAGCATTGTCTTCAGATCAAGAACATATCAATGTCTGGAAAAAAGTAAGCTATCCAACACACTACACAAGGGCAAAGCAAGATGTCACTCCCAAAGAGTGACACAGTATCAATGGATTTCCTGAAGCCCGAAAGTCTAATGGAACTTTCTGACACAGAATTTAAAAGAACAATGATTTAATATTTTCAATGGATGAAAGACAAACTTGAAGAATTACAGGATATTACAAGCAAAAACCAGGAGGAGCTAAAAAAAAAAAAACAATACAGATAAGACAAACTAGGCATTAGTAGCACTAGAAAAGCAAGAAACCACTACCCGAAATATGAAGTCCAATGTTTCAGACGCTTTCAACATGATGGAGGGAAACATGAGCAGAGTTGAAGAGATGGAACACAGAACCAGTGAAATAGAAGACAGAATTGTCACCAGCGATCTGCTAAAAAAAGCAGACTCAAAAAGGAAGGAAAAAGAAGAAAACAAACAAACAAAAAATAGTGTGGGCCACCATCAAGAAAAATAACATGCACATCATTGGAATCCCAGAAAAGGAAGAGGCAAATAAAGGCACCAAAAAAGTTGTGGAAGAATTACTAGAGGAAAACTTCCCAGGCAAAATGAAGAATGAGAGAATATATCTTCAAGAAGCTCAGAGAACACTATATAGAATAGACCCCAAGAGAAAAACACCAAGGCATATCATAGTTAAATTTGTCAGAACCAAAGATAAGGAGAGAATCTTGAAAGCAGTGAGGGAGAAACAAATAGAAACCTATAAGGGAGAGCAGATAAGATGAAATGCTGATTTCTCATCAGAAACTATGCAAGCAAGAAGACAATGGAATGGCATATATTGAACATTCAAAGAACAAAACTGTCAACCAAGAATACTGTGGTGGTGTTGTTTTGTGCCATTGAGTCGCTTGCAACTCATACCCAGCAAAATTGCCGATCAAATATGAAGAAGAGATCAAGATATTCCCAGAAAAACAGAACCTAAGAGAGTTTCTAAAAAGCAAGGCTAGCATTGCAAGAAAGACTCAGAGATTTCCTTCTTACAGATACCACAGATAGCAGAATGGACCAAAGTAACTAGCAACAACACCAAAAAGAACCTAACACAATGATAGCAATAAACCCTTGCCTTTCAATAATCACACTGAATGTGAATGGTTTAAATGCACCACTGAAGACAAAAAAGAGTAGCAGATTGGATAAAAAACCAAAATCCATCAACATTTTGTTTACAAGAGACACACCTGAAAAATGAAGATAAATGAGACTAAAAATAAAAGGGTGGGGGAAAATATAACAAGCAAATGGCAACTAGAAAAAAGCAGGAGTAGCAATATTAATTTTTGAAAAATAAATGTCAGTGTAAAAACTATTACAAAGGACAAGGAAGGTCACTACATAATGTTGAAGGGTCAATAGAACAAGAGGGCATAACAATAATAAATATCAATGCACCAAATGAAAGACCTGCAAAATAAATAAAACAAAAATAGGCAACACTGCTATAGTAGTCAGAGACTTCAATACACCCATCTCAAGAAAAGATAGAACTACCAGAAAGAAACTCAGCAGAGATACTGAAGTATTAAACCACACAATAAACCAACTTGACCTCATAGATATTTATAGGCTAATGCACCCCCAAAAAACATAGTATACCTTCTTCTCCAATGTGCATGGAACATTCTCCAGAATAGATCACATTCTATGTGACAAGGCAAGCATCAATAAATTAAAAAACATAGAAACAATACAAAACATCTTTTCAGACTGTAATGCTACAAAATTAGAAATTAATAACAAGAAGATAAAGGAGGAGAAAAAAACCCATACATTTGAAAGCTGAACAACACCTTGTTTGAACATGACTGGGTACTAGAAGAAATAAAAAAATGAAATGAAAAAGTTTCTTGAAACAAATGACAATGAAAGCACCACTTACCAAAACCTCTGGGAAACAGCCAAAGCAATAATCAGAGGTCAACTGATAGAAATAAGCAAACACATTAAAAGACAGGATAAATTGACCATTGACTCTAACCCATTTCCAGCAAATTGAAAAAGAACAGCAAGAAAGCCTGACACCCTCTAAAAAACCTGAAATTATAAAATTTAGAGCAGAAACTAATTAAATAGAAAACCAAAGAATTGAAGCTATCAAAAACCTAGCAGCTGGTTCTTTGAAAAAGTCAATAAAATTGATAAACCATAAGCAAAACTCAAGAAAAATAAAAGGAGAAGACAAAAATAATAGGAATAGGAAATGAATCAGGCAACATCACAACAGAACCAACTAAATTTAAAAGGCTAACATTAGAGTATTATGAAAAACTATACTAAAAGAAATATGAAAACCTAGAGGAAATGGGCAAATACTTAAAAATGCACAACCTACATAAACTGACACAAACTGCAATTGAACATCTCAACAGACCCATTATAAAAGAAGAATTTGAAAAGGCAAGAAAACAACTTCCAAGCAAAAAAATCCCTTGACCAGAGGGGCTTATAAGTTAATTTTATTAAACATTCAGAGAAGAACTGTCACCAATTCTACATAAATTATTTCAGAAAATAGAAAAGGATGGAATTCTCCCAGACTCATTCTATGAAGCAAACATATCCTTGATACCAAAGCCATGAAATGACACCACTAAAATAGAAAACTAAAGGCAAATATATCTTATGAACATAGATGTAAAATCCTGAATAAAATACTGGCCAATAGAACTCAATGATACATCAAAGAAATAATTCATCATGACCAAGTGGGATTCATAACAGGTATGCAAGGATGGTTCATCATAAGAAAAATAATCACTGTAATTCATCACATTAACAAAGCAAAGAACAAGAACCACATGATCCTATAAATTGATGTAGAAAGGGCCTTTGACAAAATCTAACACCCTTTCCTGATTAAAACACTCAACAAAACAGGACTAAAGGGGAATTTCTTTAACATAGTAAAAAGTATTTATGCAAACCTGAGAGCCAACATTGTTTTCTATGGAGAGAAATTAAAGGCATTCCCTTTATGGACAGGAACTAGGCAAAAATGCCAAATATCACATCTCTTATTCAATATTGTATTGGAAGTAAGAGTGATAGCAATAAGACAAAAGAAGGAAATAAGAGGTATCCATATCGGCAAAGAGGAGGTAAAATTATCTCTCTATGCAGATGATATGATAGTATACTTAGAAAACCCTAAAGACTCAGCAAGGAAACCATTGAACGTAGTTGATCAGTTCAGCAAAGTAGCAGGATACAAGATCAACATGCAACATAAAAAAAATCAGTTGGATTTCTCTACAGTGACAAAGAGAACACAGAGTGAGAGCTAAGAAAAACAATTCACAACTGCTAATCACAAGATTAAATACTTGGGAGTAAATCTAATCAGAAGCACAAAGGATCTGTTCAAAGAAAATGACAAAACATTACTGCAAGAAATAAAATCAGACCTGAAGAAGTGGAAAAATATCCCTTGCTCATGGATTGGAAGATTCAGTATTTTGAAAATGGCAATACTATCAAAGGCAATTTACATGTTCAATGAAATCCCAATACAAATACCCATTTTCAAGGAGATAGAAAAGGCAATCTCCAGTTTCGTTTAGAATAGAAAGAAGCTCTGAATAAGCAAAGCACTCCTTAAAAATAGAAAAAAGATAGGAGGCATCTCAATCCCTGATTTCAAATCCTACTACACTGCCATGGTGGTTAAGACAGCATGGTACTGGTACAATGACAGACACATAGATCAATGAAATAGAATTAGACAGAAATCAGCCCATCTACCTATGGTCAACTGGATTTTGGCAAGGAGATTAAATCAGTTAAGTGGGGAAAGGACAGCCTTTGTAACAAATGGTATTGGCAAAATTGGAAAACTATCTGCAGAAGAAGAACCAAGCAAGATCCACACCTCACTCCATACACAAAACCCAACTCTAGGTGGATTATGAACCAAACACTAAAACAAAGGATTATAAACTTCATTAAAGAAATACTTGGAAGAACTCTATAAGTCCTAATCCACAACATAAACAATCTTCCAAGCATGCTGAAACATCTACAACCAGAGATGATAAAATAGATGAATGGGAACTTCTAAGAATCAAATCCCTATGCACACCCAAAAACTTCTCCAACAGGGTAAAAAGGGAAGCCACGGACTGGAAAAAAATATTTTGTAATGACATTTAGATAAGGGACTTATATCTAGAATATATAAAATACTTGAGCTCCACAACAAGATAAAGGTAAACAATCCAATTGAAAAATGGGCACATGACATGAATAGACACTTCACCAAAGAAGATATTCAGATTGCCAAGAAGCACATGAAGAAATGTTCAAAATCCCTAGCTCTAAGAGAGATGCAAATCAAAACAACCATGAGACATCACCTCACCCCAGTAAGACTAGCAAAATTTAACAGAACAGCAAGCAGCAAATGCTGGTGAGGTTGTGGAGAAACTGAAACTCTATTCACTGTTGTTGGAAGTGTAAAATAGAACAACCACTGTGGAAGGCAGTGTGGCGTTTTCTCAAAAAGTTGCAAATAGAGATACCATTTCACCCAGCAATTCCACTACTGGGAATATACCCCAAATAGACCATAACTGCCATCCAACCAGATATATGCACACCCATGTTTATCGGGTCTTTGTTCACAATAGCAAGGAGTTGGAAATAACCTAAGTGCCCATCAACAAATGAATGGATAGAGAAGCTGTGGTATATTCACCTAATGGAATACTATGCTGCATTAAAAAACAAGGAACTCATGCAATATTATTCAAAATGGTTGACCCTGGAAAACATTATGCTGAGTGAAATATCTCAGTCACAAAAGGACAAATACTGCATAGTGCCACTGTTGTATAGCCAGACTGACATTGGGGTTGGGGGGAGAAAGATGGAATAAATAATGTATACTGCACTGAAACAGATGAGGGAGAAAACTGTTTAAAAGGGATATGTGATTAGGTATTATTGTCATTACAGGAGTCCAGAATGAAGGTTGCTTAGTGGAGTGGACCTGTGGGGAGGGATTGTAAACAATGAAAGAATTTTTCCTTTAGTTTTCAAAGAGAAGAGTGTACTGGAGGGGAGGGTGGGCAGGGAGAAAAGTACAACAATGAATGAATGGAAATTCAAAGACTTTGTAAATTTTCACTAAAATTAATAACATTTTCTTTTAAAAAAAGACTGTTGATTGTGAATATGAGCAAGTTGTAATTGCTAACAACCTCAATCTCTTCTCCATTTAATATATGCTGCCAGTTGGTGCAGTGGTGAGAATCTTTGTCTTCTCGACATTGAGCCTCAATCCATATTGAAGGCTGCAATCCTTGACACTCGCAGCAAGTGCTTGAGGTCCTCCTCAGTTTCAGCAAGCAGGGTTGTATCTGCATAACGCAGGTTGTTGATAGATCTTCCACCAATCCTGAAATCACATTTCTCTTCATAGAGCCCAGCCTCCCGGATAATCTATTCTGCATACAGGTTGAAAAAGTATGGAGACAGGACGCATCCCTGGCGTACGCTCTTCCCAACTTTGAACCGTGCAGTGTTTCCCTGCTCTGTTAGAAATATATCCAGAACTTCATGATCAGCTACAAATTATACTTTTAGAAGAAGCCTTCCATGTACCAATGAGTATGAGTAAGATTACCTTATTTAATGCTGCTGTTGTTATTATGTGTCGTCGAGTTGCTTGTGACTCATATCAACACTATGTACAATAGCCCTGAAACCTGCTCTATCCTCTGCCAACTTTATTGTCTCTGACACACCTACCCTCATTATCCCAGTCATTGAATAAATCCATCTCATCCAGGGTCTGCCTTTCTTACTCTGTCCTTCCACCCTCCCAAGCATGATGTGTCACTGCATGGGCTGCATCTTCCTTGCAACATGTCCAAAGTGTGTCAGACAAAGCCTCAGAATCCTTGCCTCCAAGGAGCAGCCTGATTTCAGCCTCTCCAGGATGAACCTATTTGTTCTGCTGGCAGTCCATGTTATGTATATTCAATACTCTTCTGCAGCACCACAGCTCAAAGGTAACAATTCTTCTATTATCCATAGTCATCATCTATCTTTCTGACACAAAGCAAGTAACTGTGAAGACTACGGCCTGGATTGGTCCCTGACAGCAGATTTTCCTAATGCAATTTGTCTTTTTTGCAAAACCTATACTTGGACCAAGAGGCAGTCGTCAGAACAGAGCAGGGTAACACAGCCTGGTTCAAAATTGGGAAGGGTGTACGCCAGGGATGTGTTCTATCTCCATACCTTTTCAACCTGTATGCAGAACAGATTATCCGATAGGCTGGGCTCTATGAGAAGCGTGGTGCTAGGATTGGTGGATGATCTATCAACAATCTGCATTATGCAGATGACACAACCCTGCTCGCTGAAACTGAGGAGGACCTCATTCACTTGCTGTAGAGGGTCAAGGACTGCAGCCTTCAGTATGGACTGAGGCTCAATGTCAAGAAGACAAAGATTCTCACAACAGGACCAATTGGCAACATCAGGATGGATGGCAAAGAGATTGAGATTGTTCACAGCTTCAGTTTGCTCGGCTCCACGGTCAACACTCTTGGCACCAGCAGCCAGGAAATAAAAAAATGTATTGCGATGGGAAAGTCTGCTGTTAGGGACCTCTCTAAAGTACTCAAGAGCAACGGTGTCTCTCTGGAGACTAAGGTCCGCCTGACACAGGCCATGGTTTTTGCAATCACTTGTTATGCATCAGAGTTGGACAATGACTAGGGAGGATAGAAGGAGAATTGATGCCTTTGAGCTGTGGTGCTGGAGAACAGTATTGAATGTACCATGGACTGCCAAGAAAACAAACAGATTCATCCTAGAGAGGATTAAACCAGGCTACTCCTTGGAGGCAAGGATTCTGGGGCTTCGTCTGACATACTTTGGACATGTTGTAAGGAGAGACAGGTTTTTAGAGAGGGACATCATGCTGGGTAGAGTAGAGGGACAGCGCAGGAGGGTAAGACCCTCTATGAGCTGGATTGATTCAGTGACTGGGGTCATCAGGATGGGTGTGTCAGAGGCAATGCGATTGGCACAGGATAGAGCAGGGTTTAGAGCTGTTGTACATAGGGTTGCTATGGGTCTCAAAAGACTCGACGGCACATAACAACAAACAACAACAATTTGTCTTTTTATTTCCTGTCTGCTGGTGCCAAGAGTTGTTGTGGAGCCCAACCAACTAAAACAGTTAACAATCTCAATCTCTTCACCATCCATCATGATGCTGCCAATTGGCCTACTGGTGAGAATTTTTGTTTTCTTGGTATTCAGCTTCAGTCCATATTGAAGGCTGCAGCCCTTGACCTTCTGCAGCAAGTACTTCAGGTCCTCCTCAGTTTCAGCAAGCAGGGTTGTGTAATTGTATTAACACAGGTTGTTGAGTCTTCCTCCAACCCTGATGCAACATTCCTCCTCATAGAGCCCAGCCTTCTGTTCTTCATATAGATTGAAAAGCTCTGGAGATAAGGCATATCCCTGGTATACACCCGTCTCAATTTTGAACAATGCTATGTTTCCTTGCTCTGTTCCAACAACTGACTCCTGGTCCAATTATAAGTTTTACAAGAGCACAGAAAAAAGTTGTGGGATTCCATTCTTTTCAGAGTTTGTTGTGATTCACACAGTTAAATGCCTTTGCATAGTCGATAAAACACAGATATTCCTTTGGTACTCCATGCTTTCAGCCACGATCCATCTAACATTAGCTATAATATCCCTAGTGCCATGGCCTCTTCTAAACCTAGCCTTCACATCTGGAAGTTGATGTACTGTTCCAGTCATTTTGGGAAACTGTTAGCAGAATCTTGCTTGTATGTGATATTAATGATATTGTTCAATAATTTCTGCACTCTGTTGGGTTACCTTTCTTTGTAATGTAAACAAATATAGATCTCTTCCAGTCAGTTGGCCAGGTGGCTGTCCTCCATATTTCTTGGCACAACTTGGTAAGCACAACCAGGGCAGAGTCTGTTTGTTGAAATATGTCAATTGGTATGCCATCAATCCCTGTGTGTGCTTATTTTTTGCCAATTCTTTCAGAGCAACAACCTTATTTGACAGGAATTGAAATATTTGTAGTAAATGAAACAGTACAAGATATAAATTGTTATACTTGTCAATTATATTCTTGGTTAAATCACACTGTGACATCTAATGAATCAATGTACTTAATTTTCTTACTTAAATCTGGATTGGGATTATGAGTTTCAGTACAGATGGATAGGCCATGGGAAAGAACTCTGAATATGTTTATTGTATTAAAGAGAACTAAAAAGATGTTGAATAATACAAAAAGGTTTGTTGGACTTCGGACTGCATCCATTTTAGAACTGATTATTATTGCTTTATTAGGGGTAGTTACTGGAGTAGCACTGTTGTTGTTATGTGTCGTCCAGTCACTTGCGACTCATAGCGACTCTATGTAAAACAGCCCTATACTCTGCTCTGTCCCGTGCCAATCGCACTGTCTCTGACACTCCCATCCCGCTTATCCCAGTCACTGAATCAATCCACCTCATAGAAGGCCTTCCCCTCCTGCTCTGTCCCTCCACTCTACCAAGCATGATGTCCTTCTCCAAAGACCGGTGTCTCCTCACAACATGTCCAAAGTATGTTAGACAGAGCCTCAGAATCCTTGCCTCCAAGGAGCCACCCGGTTTAACCCTTTCCAGGAGGAATCTTTTTGTTTTCCCAGCAGTCCATGGTATTCTCAGTACTCTTCTCCGGCACCACAGCTCAAAGGCATCAATTCTTCTTCTATCCTCCTTGGTCATTGTCCAACTCTCTGATGCATAACAAGTGATTGTCAAGACCATGGCCTGTATCAAACGCACCTTAGTCTCCAGAGAGACACCATTGCTCTTCAGTACTTTGGAGAGGTCCCTAACAGCAGACTTTCCCATGGTAATACACCTTTTAATTTCCTGG
>NW_006400037.1:599812-668252 GCF_000299155.1 Elephantulus edwardii
TCTGACGACTGCCTCCTGGTCCAAGGATAGGTTTCGCATTAGCACGATCAAGTGTTCTGGTATTCCCATTCTTCTCAGAGTCAGCCACAGTTTGTTATGATCCACAAAGTCAAATGTCTTTGCATTACCTGAGAATATTCAAACTGCACATTTTGTGCAGAGTTGGTAACAAAATTTGTATAAATTATGGAAATATCAAACTAGAATAGATGCAGATTTAAGTACTAATGTTGCAGAACACCAAGAAACAGTACAATGGTTGGTAGAAAAGATATGGTATTAGAATTTCAGGAATGTTTAGGGTGTGATTAGAATCATACAGATTATTGCATAACTCATTGTATGTATAAAGAGAAAGATGTGGATGGGAAAAAAATAAATATTTACAATGATTTAAAATTAAGTTGACTTTTGATGTGAAAAAAGTTGGAACAACATATTTATGAGACATTTAAAAAACAATTGAGTATTCAACATCATATTGGAGTCAGCAATGGGATAATTACTGGATTACAACAAATTAATCCTGTAGTTTGGTTGAAGGAATAGTGGAGTCATATTTCTTCTGGTATTGTATTTTTCTTTTGTATGTAGTCTCGAAAGTACTGACAAGCAACTATGTTGACCTGGAGACTAATGTGTGACTGATAGAGGCCATGGTCTTTGCAATCACTTGCTACATATCTGAGAGCTGTACAATGACAAGGGGTGATAGAAGGATAATTAATGCCTTTGAGCTGTGGTGTTGGAGAAGAGTATTGAATATACCAAGGACTGCTAAGAGAACAAACAGGCTCATCATGGAGACAGTGAAACCAGGATGCTCCTTGGAGGCAAGGATTCTGAAGCTTTGTCTGACATACTTTGGACATGTTGCAAGGAGGGTTCAGTCCATGCTTGGGGGGATGGAGGGACAGTGCAGGAGAGGAAGACCCTGGATGAGATGGGTTGATTCAGTGACTGGGGTAATAGGAGTAGGTGTATCAGTGAGAGTGAGATTGGGACAGTTTAGAGCAGGATTTAGGGCTGTTGTACAAAGGGTCATTATGAGTAGAAGGTGACTCAAGGGCACATAACAACAACAACAACATAGTCTGTTAAAGACAACAATGAATGAATGAATCAGTGAATGAGCTTTCTCATGCACATATTCTGCTTTTGCCTTATCAATTTATGAAAAGAAAGTGGGAGATGTGGAGATAAAAGAGGACAGTGGATAAGCTAGGACATGTTCAAATTACAGAGCCTTATCAATCTGTTAATGGGAAAACCCACAGACTATCTAACCACAATATGATAATAGCAAAGCCTGCATGCTTGTGGAGCAGAAATCTTGTGGATAAACTCATAGAATCCTTTGAGAGTATGTTTCTTGAAAAACCACTGAAGAAGATGTCTGTTTTGAGATAATGTTCTTAATAAAATGTTTGCACCCCCTGTTACTACTGATACCATTAGTTTCTGTTTGAGGATATTGCTTAAAAATTTTGCCTGTGCTAAATAAAATTACTTAAGATTCTTGACATGTTGTAAGAAGAGACCAGTCCTTGGAGAAGGACATCATGCTTGGGAGGGTGGAAGGACAGCGCAGTAGGGGAAGGCCCTCTATGAGGTGGATTGATTCGGTGACTGGGGTTATCGGGATGAGAGTGTCAGAGACAGTGCGATTGGCGGAAGACAGAGCAGAGTATAGGGCTGTTGTACATAGGGACGCTATGAGTTGCAAGCGACTCGATGGCACATAACAACAACAACAACAACAACGAGATTCTTGAAGTCATGAGTCCCTTGAGCCCAACTATTTTATGTCTCTTCTTTCCTTAAATCTGTTTCTCCACTCTCAGACCTGTTACAGAGCTGGACTCTACAAAAGTGTTACCATAAAGTCAGGCAAAATAAATATAGACTTTAAGAAAACAAGGTTTAAAATCAGACCTTTTCAAATAAAAGTATGTAGTTCTTGACTGGACGAGATCTATATTTGTTCCCATTCCAAAGAAAGGTAACCCAACTGAGTGTGGAAACTACAGAACAGTGTCATTGATTTCACATGCAATCAAGATTCTACTGAAGATCATCCAAAAACGATTAGAACAGCACATCAGCAGAGAACTGCCGGAAGTCCAGGCTGGGTTTAGAAGGGGTCATAGTACTAGGGATATCGTTGCTGATGTTAGATGGATCTTGGCTGAAAGCAGAGAATACCAGAAGAATGTCTATCTGTGTTTCATTGATTGTGCAAAGGCATTTGACTGTGTGGATCATAACAAACTGTAGCTGACTCTGAGAAGAATAGGAATCTCAGAACATTTAATTGTGCTAATACGAAACCTATACTTGGACCAAGAGGCAGTAGTCAGAACAGAGCAGGGTAACACTGCATGGTTCAAAATTGGGAAGGGTGTACACCAGGGATGCATCCTGTCTCCATACCTTTTCAACATGTATGCAGAGTAGATTATCCAAGAGGCTGGGCTCTATGAGGAGAATTGTGGCATCAGGATTGGTGGAAGATCTATTAACAATCTGTGTTATGCAGATGACACAACCCTGCTTGCTGAAACTGAGGAGGACCTCATGCACTTGCTGCAAAGGGTCAAGGACTGCAGCCTTCAGTATGGACTGAGGCTCAATGTCAAGAAGACAAAGATTCTCACCACTGGACCAATTGGCAGCGTCAGGATGGATGACGAAGTGATTGAGAGTGTTCACAGCTTCAGTTTGCTCAGCTCCACAGTCAACACTCTTGGCACTAGCAGTCAGGAAATCAAAAAGCGTATCTCAATGGGAAAGTGTGCTGTTAGGGACCTCTCTAAGGTACTCAGGAGCAACAGTGTCTCTCTGGAGACTAAGGTGCGCCTGATTTAGGCCATGGTATTTGCAATCGCTTGTTATGCATCAGAGAGTTGGACAATGACTAGGGAGGACAGAAGGAGAGTGGATGCTTTTGAGCTGTGGTACTGGAGAAGGGTACTGAATGTACCATTGACTGCCAGGAAAACAAACAGATTCATCTTGGAGAGGATTAAACCAAGCTACTCCTTGGAGGCAAGGATTCTGGGGCTTCCTCTGACAAACTTTGGACATGTTGTCAGGAGGGACGGGGTCTTGGAGAGGGACATCATGCTTGGGAGGGTGGAGGGACAGCGCAGGAGGGGAAGACCCTCTATGAGATGGATTGATTCGGTGACTGGGGTAATGGGGATGGGCGTGTCAGAGGCAGTGGGGCTGGCACAGGATAGAGCAGGGTTTAGGGCTATTGTGCATAGGGTCGCTATGAGTCGGAAACGACTCAAGGGCACATTAACACCAACAACAACAACAAGTTCTTCTGTGTTGTCGTTAAGTGCTATTGAAACCGTTCCAATTCACAGTGATCTGATGTGCCAATACTTGATACTCGGCTGTCCTTTTAACCCATTGTTCCGGTTACTTTGTTAATCGATCTCATTAAGGATCTTCCTCTCCTTTGCTCACCCTCTACTTTTCCAACCATGATATCCCCCTTCAGAGCCTGGCCCCTCCCAATAACCTGACCAAAGTATGTGAACCAAAATCTCACTAAAATTATTTTTAAAGAACATTTTATATAAATAAATCAATATGGTGTCAGTGGTCACATTTGGCTTTTAACCACACAGTGTGTGGTTTGAACCCAATAGCTCCTCTGAAGAAGAAAAATATAGCAGTTTGCATCTGTAAAGATTTATTGGCTAGGAAATCCTGTGGGGAAATTCTGCTTTGCCACACAGGGTCAGTGTTGTTGATGTTGTTGCTGATTGCCTTTGAGTAGAGCACAACTCATAGAAACCCTATGAACAAAAGGCCTGAAGCCCCTCTATAACTATCACCATTTATCAAAGTTTATAGAGCATGTTGTTTCGTCATGTTGAGTTGTCTGTGACGCATAGCGACCCTGTGTACAGCAGCTCTGAACCATTCACTGTCCGGAGCCAGACTCACTAATTCTGACACACCAACCCCTATTTCCCCAGTCACTGTATTAATTCATCTCATCCGGGGTCTTTCTCTCCTGCACTGTTCATCCACCCTTCTGAGCGTGATGTCCTTCTCCAAGGACCTGTCTCTCCTCGCCACCTGCCCAAAGTAAGTAAGGTGGAGCTTTAAAATCCTAGCCTCCAAGGAGAGATTTGGTTTCATACTCTCCAAGACAGATTGGTTTGCTTTCCTGGAAATCCAAAGTATGTTCAAGATAGGATCAAAACAAAACCTAATTGGCTTTACAACCACTGTTATATAAATTATACTTTTACATCTCTAGGACATTGTCTGTAGGAGAGAAGCACAGGATAATAATGTGTGTTATTTTGAAATGAACTTCAACAAGTTGGAATCTCACTTCAAACAAATCACAGTCTCTCTCTCATAGCAAATTCTCAAAGGCTATAAGTTGTATGGGAGGAGACTGCCCATCTTTTTCCCATGGAGCTATTGCAGATTCAAACCTGCATTGTGTGTGTGTGTGTGTGTGTGTGTGTGTGTGTGTGTGTGTGTGTGTGTAGGAGGGCTGGTAGTTCAACTTCTTACTATCTAGGCCACCAGAGTTTTCTAAACAAACTATAGTAATAGTAGTTTGTGCAGGTCTACATGAAAAATGCACTTGAACACACATACAACATAAAACACACATTCAACTTTTCCTAAGATATAGAAAAACAATATTTACCACTTGACTTTCTCATTTTTATTTTAATTTTGAAAAATCTTTACAAACTGTTTGTCACAGTTTTAACTGTCTCTTACTTCTTCCTCAAACTGAATCCATTTCTAATAAGTCTTTTTTACTTATAGAGTTTATTATTTAGGTAAGTGGCAGCCTATAAGAATTGCATTATATGAGATAGGAGTTTCCATTTTCTAGTACTGCTTTCAATGTTTCTCAATCCTACACATCCCCCCATGGCCCCTCAATGTCATTTAGAGAATTTGGTACTTTTCACCTCAGTGATTCAACTACTTGTCAAATTGATACAGTCCTCTCAGCAAAATATTTTACTAAACCTAAAATTTCCCGTGAGTATTCAAGACCAAAATTATTCTTAATAAAACTGAAGAGCCCAAAAGAGTAGTAAACATAAACCTGTTAGAATTTTGAAAAATGATAGTGTGCACACTAACGGAAAGGCAGCCAGTGTTCTGTATGTAGTTCTCTTGTTTCACTCTCAAAATGAGTTTAATGAAGGAAATGAGTCATCATAAAAATTCAATCACATGTGACTTTAATAATATACAACAACCTCACATACAATTTACTTTTAATAACTAAAAGTATATCCGCCTGTTACAAAACAAACAGGGCCAGAAGCAGTAAGTATTCCTAATTAAATCATTTCAAATATGACTAAATAAAATCAGCCAGTGTATCTGCCCCAATCAGAAAGATAGAGATGGGGATGTAGAATTCCAGTGAGAATCAAGACCATAGAGACAGAGAGAGCAACCTTTTGATCCCTCGCCCTCAAGTTTTCACAGTTTGTTTGTTTCTGTTTTTAAAATATTTTAAATTTTTTAAGTTTATCACAGTTTTAACCATTCCTGAAAAATCTGATTGCTATCATTTATTGACTAAAATAAAAAAAGGCAGCAAGTTGACTTATTCCCATCACAAGACTCAAATTGTTTGAAGATTTAGAACAAAGATAAAAGAAAATCAAGGGTGTTTAAGTGTTTCTGTGCTATTGTAGAAAACACTACCTGATTTTTCAAAAACCCTCAAAACCATTACCAAGGAGCCAGACTTTCCTAGTTGACGCCCCAGCAGGCTTTCAGAAACAGGAAATAACCCAGAAGGAAATTACCCATCTTTCTCCCCTGGAGCTGCTGCTGGATTTGAAACATCAAAGACGATGTGGCTTTGGGTTAGCAGTATGACTCTCTATGGACAATATTACCAGAGCCCTCAACTTTTCTTTCTCCAAGTCCGATGTTGTTGACCAAAGCAATCTGCATATATGTAGGGGTAGGGCCTATATGTGAGTGGGTGGGGAAATATAGTTAAGGAGCAAGTGTGGATTTTCTTAAAAGACTGTGAATTTAATTTGTTAAAATTAAGGCTAACTTCGAAAAGTAAAAAAAGCTTTGGCTAAAATGAAGATTAATGGGAATTGTGCAACATAAGTATGATAAAGACTGCATACTTTGAGATTTCCTATGGTTTTCATAACTTCATTTTAAGCTAGACTATAAGGCAATAGTTATCATTGAAAAGAAATAACATTTTAAAGTAAGTTATTATTCTCATTGTGTAGATTTTAGGCCTGAATTATCTGGAATGGTTGTTTACTGTCTAAAGGCCAACTTCACTCTGTTTTATTTGTTGTTATGTGCCATCAAGTCGCCTGTGACTCATAACAACCCTATGTACATTAGCTGTTTTAATTGCAGACTGAAACTACATAATAAGTGAAGAAATGCCCCCTCTTGGCTCTGCATTTTTATTAAATTAAATTAATACTAGTCTTGCCTCTTTCTTTTCCCATTTTAGGTAGTCCAACTTTGAAAGTCATATGAGTCATTTGCTTGTGTGAAAGAGAATCAATAATAATATACTGTTATTGTTGTGTACTAGGCAGTAGGAACCGACCCATAGCTGACCATTCAGCAGGTTTTCAGAGACAGTCAATCAGCAACTAGTGGAATTTGAACCACCTACTTTCTGGATTGAAGTGCAGCTTCTTGCCATTTTTGTTGTTGTTTACCACAGAGTCAGAACCAACCGATGGCTGATCTCCGACGGGTTTTCGGAGGCAATTAATCTCACAAGAGGAGATTATCCATCATTCTGCAGAACATGTGGTGGATTCAAACCACATGCCTTTGAGATGGCAGTGCAGCTTCTTGTCACTAGGCTACCATATTCTTAATTTTCAAATACCTTGGGAAATTTTGCCACTCTCCAGGAATCTAACCACTGTCACGTTGTCTAATATAATTCTAGAATATGAGGTTGGAGGGTACTCAAAATACAATTTTCAGTCAGTGAAGGACTTTTTTTTTCTTTTTCTAATGTCACATGATTCAAACTGAGGAAAAACAGTCACGAACATGCATTAGTAATAGTATCACATACCAAATTTCTTTTTCAGGAGATCAAAAGGGAACTTGTCAAGTTTATTTGGAAAGGAAAGAGACTCCGAGTAAAGAGACATGGAAATGCTTTTCACCTAGGAGGCTATTCGGATGGCCAACAGACACATGAAGAAATGCTCAAAATCACTGGCAATAAGAGAGATGCAAATAAAAACCACAATGAGATATCATCTTACCTCAGTAGCAGTAAAAATTTAGTAGGGCAATAAGAAATAAATGCTGGAGAGGATATGGTGAGATAGAAACTCTTATACATTGTTAGTGGGATTGTAAAATGGTGCAACCGCTCTGGAAGGCAGTCTGATGTTTCCTCAAAAAGCTGAACATAGAAATTCCATATGACTCAACTATGCCACTGCTTGGAATATGCCCCAAGAAAATGAGAACTGAGGCACAAATGGAGATTTGTAAACCAATGTTTATAGCAGCATTATTCAACAAAGCAAGAACATGGAAACAGCCCAAATGCCCTACCACAGTGGAATGGATATTGAGGAATTTTGGCACATTCACACAATGAAATACTATGCAGCATTCAGGAGCAACGATTTTGTAAATTACTGCCTAACAAGGAAGGCACTGAAGAGCATTATGCTAAGTGAGCTAACTCAATTTCATAAAGACAAATTGCTGTATAAGAACATTATTGCAGATTGAGTACAAGGAACAAAGAGGGGAGATGGGATGCTTAGCCATAGAACATAGAAGCACACAATTTGATGGGTGGAGGATGGACTGGGTAAAGGAAAGGGGAATGATTATGTGCGCCTGATCCGGGCTATAGTCTTCGCAGTTATGTGCTATGCATCAGAGACTTGGACAGTGAATAAGGCTGATAGAAAAAGGATTAATGCCTTTGAGCTGTGGTGCTGGAGAAGAGTGTTGAATATACCATGGACTGCTAGGAGAAAAAACAGGTTTGTCCTGGAGATGGTGAAGCCAGAGTGTTCCCTGGAGTCAAGGATTCTGAAGCTTCATCTGACATATTTTGGGCATGTTGCAAGGAGGGATTGGTCCTTGGAAAGGGACATCATGTTTGGCAGAGTGGAGGGGAAGCAAAGGAGAGGAAGACCTTTGGTGAGATGGATCGATTCTGTGACTGGAGTGGTGGGAATAAGTGAGTTTGAGATGGCTAGGTTGGCACAGGATAGAACAGGATTTAGAGCTCTTGTACATAGGGTCGCTATGAGTCACAAGTGACTCGATGGCACATAACAACAACAACAACAACAACAACAATAAGTAAATTAGCATAAAATTAAAAAAATATTAAGTGGGAGGCGTAACACTCCCTGACTTTAAAACCTGCTGTGCAGCAGTAACAAAACCAGTATGGTATTGGTAGAATGACAAGATTACACACCAATGAAACAGAATTGAGAACCCAGAAATGGACACATCTATCTATGGTCAACTGATATTCAACAAGGAAATAAAACTTGTCAAATGGGGAAATGACGACCTCTTCAACAAATGGTGTTGACAAAACTGGACTGCTACCTGTAGAAACAGGATCCACATCTCACACCATACACAAACATCAACTCAAGGTGTATCAGAGACCTGGAAGCAAAACCCAAAACCATAAAGGTCATAAAAGACAAACTGGGACCAAGCTTAGAAGGTTTAGTGTATGGTATACAGAGACTGCCAAGTACAACCAAAAAAGCACAATCTGTAGAGGATAAAACTGATGAATGGGATCTTCTAAAGATTAAATCCCTGTGTGTATAAAAAACATTTTTCAACAGCGTAAAAGAAAAATCTACTGACAAAAAAAATCCCCCAACACACCGCATTTGGCAATACCCTATTAGTCAAAAGTCTCATATCAAAAGTTTACAGAATCCTACAGAGCCTCCACAAGAAAAATACTGATCACACAATTACAAAATGGGAAAATAACATGGAAAGAACTTTCACAGAGGAAGATATTTGTATGGCCAACAGACACATGAAGAAGTGTTCAATATCACTGACAATAAGAGAGATGTAAATCAAAACCACCATGAAATACTATCTCACTCCAGTAGCAGTGGCAAAGTTTAACAGGACAGATTATGATAAATGTTGGAGAAGATGTGATGAGATAGTAGTAACACTTCTCTACTGGTGGTGGGATTGTAAAATGGTACAACCATTCTGGAAAGCAGTTTTGTGCTTCCTCAAAAAGCCAAATATAGAAAATCCATGTTGTTTTTGTTATTATGTGCCATGGAGTTGCCGCTACCCACAGCAACCCTATGTATAGCATCTCTAAAACCTGCCCTGTCCTGAGCCAGCGTCACTGATTCTAACATACCGATCTCCATTGCCCCCGTTATTGTTTCAATCCATCTCATTGGTGTTTTCCTCTTCTGTGTTGTCCTTCTACCCTCCGAGCATGATGCCCTTTTCTAAGAATTGGTTCCTATTGTCCACATTTCCAAAGTAGGTGAGAAGGAGCTTCAAAATTCTAGCCTCCAAGGAGAAACTTGGTTTCACCCTCTCAAAGACAGACTTATTTGTTTTCTCGGTAAACCATGGTATATTCAAGACTTTTCTCTAGTACCACATATCAAAGGCATCGATTCTTCTTCTGTCATTAGGCATTGTCTAGCTCTCTGATGCATAGAAGTAATTGCAAAGAGGATGGCCTATATTAGGTGCACGTTAGTCTCTAGACTGACCTTATTTGACATCATTGTATTTCAGTACTTTGCAAAGGTCCCTGGCAGCAGATTTTCCTAGTGCAATTCATCTTTTGATTTCCTGACTGCTCGTGCCAAGAGTGTTGTTGGTAGAGCCAAGCAAACTGTAACTGTTAACAACTTCAATCTCTTCTCCATCCATCCTGGTGTTGCCAACTGGCTCAATGGTGAGAATCTTTGTCTTCTTGATGTTGAGCTTCAATTGATATTGGAAGACTACAGTCCTTGACCTTCTTCAGCAAGCATTCCAGGTCAGTTTCAGCAAGCAAGGTTGTGCCATCTGTGTAATGTAGGTTTTTGATGAGTCTTCCTCCAATCCTAATGTGGCATTCCACCTCATAAAGCTCAGCTTCCCAAATGATCCGTTGTACATATTGACTGAAAAATTACATATGCCTCAGTTATTCCACTGCTTGGAATATACTCAGAGAAAACTAGAACTGAGGCACAAATGGAAATTTGTACACCGATGTTCATAGCAGCATTATTCACTCTCACAGGAATACAATCAAATGGATTGAGGAAATTATGGTACATTCGCACAGTGGAATATTAGGCAACATGCAGGAGCAAAGATTTTGAAGATCATTACCTAATTTGGGAGGGACTGGAGATCATTAACTAAGTGAACCTACTCAGTCCTATAAGGACAAATACTATATAAGACTATTATTGTAGAAATAGAAAGATAAATAGTAAAATATGTATGAGGATCCAAGGGAGGGAGGGTAGGAGCAGAGGGGTGAGGATAGGTAAGAAAGTAATCATAGGGTCACACAATTTGATGGGTAGATGGAGGGGTGTGTAAAAGAAGTAAAAGATCTGGTTTGAAAAACAAAGCATGCAAACTATAATTAAACAAGTATAAAAAAAAATTTTCTTTTTAATAAAATGATAACATTACATTCATCTTCTAAAAGAACATTCTGTCAACGATATTATGATATCTATAAACACATATGGAAGATATATATGGAAGACTATTATTCAGATTTATGCACTACCCACTAAAGTCAAAGGTGAAATTTCTACCAATTTATATGGTCTAAAATACATCAATCATCCAAGCAAGATACATTATTAATAATTGGTTATTGGAATGTGATAATTAAAGACAAAAAAGTTTAAAAAACCACAACAGTACAATTAATTATTGGAAAATATGGCCTTGATGATAGAATAAGGCTAGTGTGTAGTGTGGAAAGCCTAATTTCATACTAAATATTTGTAATAATCCAAATGTTATATCAGGATATGAGTGACACCTGGATCCAAGCTGGAATTCACCTTGAAACACTAAGGCAAAACTTAAATGTTTATAGGGGTAGACACTAAGGCAAACCTTAGGAGAGTACACAATTCTTGTATTATATTTGCAAACTCCTCTCTCCTGAATCAAACATAAGGTTTTCAATAGAAAGAGCTTAGCTTCATTTTCATAGAATTCTCTTTGTGATTTGCTCCCTGGCAATTTTCAATAAAGGTACAGAGAAGCTAAGATTGGCCCTTCAGTTATTTAAGAATTGTTCCCCTCTATATTTTCTCCTACATTCTTGGTATTCTGTCTCGTTATTAAGACTTGTTAATATACCTTCACCTTGGTCTGCAACAGGCTATAGCTCACATGACAGAGTTTTATACAGTCAACATGAAAAATATCCTTGTATAAAAATGTAAAAGTTATACACATGGGCCTCACTAGGTGGAAAACAGTAATAAAACAGAATACAACTGAGGAAAGGGACTCTGATGATGCTCAGTTTCACCAGTCAACAAGACCTAGGGCTGATTATGACACAGACCATGAACTGCTCACATACAAGTTGAAATTAATGCTGAAGACAAAACAATCCATGAGAACAAAATAAAGCCTTTGGCACATCCCCCTGAATTTAGAAATAATATCAAGAAGACATTAGAAGTGTTGAACACTATGATAAAAGACCAGATGATCTACAGGATAATATGAAGTACATAATTTATAATGAGATCAAAAAAGTCATTACAAAAATACAGGAAAGAAAAGAATAATCAAAATGTATGTCAGAAGAGACTGAAACTTCCTCTAGAACATAGTGAACCTGAAACAAATGAAAGAAATTATGACATAGGAGAGCTGAACTGAAAATTTAAAATAGTTCAACAAAACAAATGTAATTAAATGTACGAAGACTCAAATTTAAAACATAAAAAGAGAAGTACTGTGTTCAGCATTTCTCAAGCTGAAAGAACTGAACAACAAATTCAAGCCTCAGTTTGCAACATTGAGAGATGTTGTTGACAAAATGTTGAACAATGCAGGAAATATCTAAAGATGAAAACAATTCACTGAACCAATGCACCAGTAATCCCTGGCCAATTCTCAACCACTTTAAGAAGTAGCATATAGTCAATAACCAATGCTAATTAGTAAAAATTCAAGCTGAAGGCTGAGTAACAAGCCTCTGGGGATTGATGTATCTCCAATTTAGATGCCTAAATAAGTAGATGGAAGGCTGGATGTGCATACATGCCCATGTAAAGGAATTTTAGAAGAGTCATTTGACCAACCTACTGGGAAAAAAAATATCTGTATTTGTGTTCATTCCAAAAGTAGTTAAGCCAACAAAATGTAGAAATTATCAAACAATATTATGATATTACACACAAGTATTATCTTGCCAATGATGATTTTAAATTTCCTGGAGTAGTACATGGACAGGGAACTGCCAGAAATAGAAACTGAATTCAGAAGAGGAATAAAAATCTCATTGCTCTTTGTCAGATGTATCTTGGCTGAAAGCACAGGATACCAGGCAGATATTTATTTTATTGACTCTGCAAAGCATTTGACCGTGTGGATCATAACAAATTATGATTAACATTATGAAAAATGGAAAATCCTACACACTTAATTGTGCTCATGTGCAATCTATACATAAGCCAAATCTCAGGGGAAAAACGGATACTATGAGGACAAATATCAGAAAAGATGCACATCAAGGCTGTATTCTTTCATCATACCTATTCAGTTTTTATGCAAAGAAAATAATCTGAGAAAATGAACTAAATTAAGAAGTACACAGCATCAAGATTGAAGAAAGACTCATAACCAGTCTGCAGTATGTAGATTACAGTGTCTAGCTTGCTGAAAACCAGATAAAATGCTTATTGCTGCAGCTTAAAAACTGTAACTGTCAGCGTGAATTATACCTCAACTTAGAGAAAACAGAAGTCCTCACATATGGACATATGGATCTATGACACTATTATAGAGAAAAGATTGAAAAAAATCATTTTACTTGTATTCATAATTAACACTCTAGAAAATAGCCTAAAATAAGATTAAGTAAACAGTGCAAAGGGAATAGTATCACATGCAATTATTGTATGGTTTAACAATATAGACATCATGCAACTGTTATAACAAAAGTATAAAGGATAGAAATAGCATTTGCAGAAAAAAAAGAGAGCCTTTTATACTCTTTTTCAGAAATCTAATTTTAGGGGTGGTAGTTTTAATAGTGTAATTCCATAACTGTCATATTTTTAAAGGGAGCTCTGATAGCTTTGTCAGTATGCTTCTTGGGTCCTGGAGATACACAAATTATACTCCATTTTCTGAGTAACATTATCCCATAACATTCTATTCTTTATCAGAGTTGAATATAGACATGGGCACAGGTGTTGTTAGAGATAACTTTTTTAGAGCAGTAGATTAAAACAAATTGATTTATATTATTGTGGCTTGGATAATTCTGTTATTTATACCACAGCAAGGCTAACACAGAATACAAACATGTACACGATGTTTCAATACAGCAGTTTGTGGTAGCTAGTAACAGAAAATCTAAATGTCCATCAATAGCAGACAGGGTAAACACATATTTACGTGTATGAAGGAATACTGTAACACTTTTTGAAATAATGACATAGTTTTGCCCTCAAGGAAATGGAAAAATGTCCAAGATGTAGCGTTAGGTGACAAAAGCAAGGTGTAGTGTGTGTGTGTGTTACCCCTTGTGGGACAGAAAGAAGAAGGGGCTATATATTATGCACTTACTTCAATACAATCAGATCTGTCAGGATAAACAGGGCATTATTCACACTGCTTATTTCTGGAAAGAAGAATATATGTCAGCTGATGGGGAGAAAGATTTTCTTTTTACAACCTATCTTTTTGCATTGAATTACCTTTTATAAAAAGCATGTATTATTTATTCTAAAATTAATGGAGAAAAAAGCAAAACAAAACAGAAATTACAAGATGTGTTGCATTGGGCAAATCTCTTGCAAAAGACCTCTTTAAAGTACTAATTAGCAAGGTTGTCACTTTACATATGAAGGTATAACTGATCCAGGCTATAAAAAGTTTTCATTCACTTCATATACATGTGGAAGTTAGAAAATTAATAAGGAATATGGAAGAAAAACTGATGTCTTTAAATTGTGGTATTGGTGACGAATATTGACGATGCCAGAGTACTAAAACACGAACAAATCGGTGTTGGAAGAAGTGCAGCCTGAGTGGTTCTTAGAAAGAGGAATGTTGAGACTTTATCTTACTTACTTTGGTTATGTTATCAAGAGACATGAGTCTCTGGAAAAGAATATTATTATTACAAAATTAGAGTGCAGCAAAAAAGCTGAATCCTCTCAATGAGCTGAATTGACATAGTAGATGCAACAGTGGGTTTAAGCACAGCAGTGAGAATATCAAAGGATTAGATAGTCATTTATTCTGCTGCACATAGTGTTGCGAGAGCTGGAACCAACTCAATGGCATCTGGCAACAAAAAATACAATTACAGCTAAAGTATTTTATATCTGTTATATGAAGAAGTGCATGCTTATGGTGTTTTCAGTTGTCTAATGTGGATGTGAAAGATGAACAATGAAAAAGGACAACTGAAGAAGAGTGGACATATTCGAATTATAACATTGTTCCAGAATTTTGATTATACTATACATTGCCAGAAGAACACACCAGTCTGTCCTGGAGGAAGCACAGCCAGAATGTTCTTTAGAGGCAAGAATATTAGGATATTGTTTTGGTTCCTATGACCATGTTATTAGGACAAGTCAGCCCCTAGGGAAGAGAACCATACTTAAGAAAAGTAGAGGGTGAGCAAAAAATTACTAACACATTCAAGGAGATGTATTGACACAGTGACTGAAACTTATGGGTTCAAATAGAAAAATTATTTTGAAGAAATAATTGACTCAAAAACAACTCAATGACATATAATAAACAATATTCAAAATGAAATAAAAGTGCATTCTTAAAGAAAAATAGTGTGTGATCACAGATCTGCTTCAGGTTTCTTTCCTTTTTCTTTTTTTTTTTAACAGTCTTCTACACCATTTCCAGGTTACATCATTCATCATAAGGGATACATCATATTACGGGGAAGATAAATAGAATTAGATAATCTAGAAAATAAATGAAGATAGCAAATTCTAATTTCTAATGTTGTATTTTTAATATTTTAATGTTCTAAAGGCAAGATATCCTTCTGTGACATGTTTACACAAACCACCCAATACTAGCACTGCCTCATCCTGAGTTGTCTAAGCAAACCAGAAGTCAAAAATACATATAATTTCAGTTATTCATTAACCCTTGAACCATTTTTACTTTCCAGGTTCTGGGCTGAAGGCTCAGATGTCTTTATTGTGAATTGGTGTCCCACAAGCAAGAAAATAAAAATGTGAACATAGCAAAGTATGAACAAAGCATTATTGGTGTGCAAATGAAGGAGATCAATCCACCACAGATCACCAGAGAAGACTTCTTAAAGTAAAAAATACTTGAACTGGACCTGGAAATATCAGGAAATTGATGTTGTTGTTATGTGCCATCGAGTCATTTGCAACTCATAGCAACTCTATGTACAACAGCTCTAAACCCTGCTCTATCCTGTGCCAATCACATTGCCTCTGACACACCCATCCCGATTACCCCAGTCACTGAATCAATCCAGCTCATAGAGGGTCTTACCCTCCTGCGCTGTCCCTCTACTCTATCCAGCATGATGTCCCTCTCTAAAAACCTGTCTCTCCTTACAACATGTCCAAAGTATGTCAGACAAAGCCCCAGAATCCTTGCCTCCAAGGAGCAGCCTGGTTTAACCCTCTCTAGGATGAATCTACTTGTTTTCCTGGCAGTCCATTGTACATTCAATACTCTTTTCCAGCACCACAGCTCAAATGCGTCAATTCTCCTTCTAACCTCCCTAGTCATCCTCTCTAGGAAATTGATAGGAAAGGGAAAAAAAAGTATGTTTAAAGCAATGCATCACAAAGTTGAGATCGTGTGGTATGCCCAGGGAAAAATATATTAGGGGTTCAATCAGCCTGTGGTCCTTATAGCTCCTTTTGTCTCATTCATAAAGATCCAACAAACCTCTAGAAAATAAGTTAATATTCTTTAAGCATAACTGGTCAAGAACTATTCCATTTAGAGTCGGATAGTTTTATTATTGTTGTTGTTGTTAGGTGCCATAAGGACAAGTATGATTCACAGGAACCTTACGAACAGCAGACAGGATGTCTGTCTTATCCTGTGCTACCCCTGCAATCTCTGACAAACTTGAGCCCATAGCTGCAGTCACTGTGTTAATGCATCTGGCTGAGGGCCTTTCTCTCTTTTGCCATTCCTTTCCAAGCATAATAACCCCCTCCAAGGAATAACCTCTTCAAACCATGTGCCCAAAGTTTGTGAGACAAAGCTTTGTCATCTTTGTCTCCAAGGAACACTGTTTGCACCTTCTCCAAGACATATCTATTTTGTCTTTTGGCAGCCCATGGGTTAGTCAGTACTCTTCTCCAGTGCAAAGGCATTAATGTTTCTTCTACCACCCTTATCCATGGTTCAGCTCTTAAATGCATAGCAAGTGATTGAAAAGAACATGGCCCGAATCAGGCAGTAAAACAAAATGTTGAATTACTACTGAGTTTTTCTTGCAAACAAAGCAATGAGAGTTGAGCAGTTCTTTTAATTCTTAAAAACTGATCTCTTTCTAGCCCCTAACATGTTATCTACTGGCTCATTTGAGTTCCCGAGGCCTAATCTATTAGTACCAATGTGCTAGAGAAAATGAAAATTATTTATCAGTCAGGCAAAACATTTTATCTTTATGCGGTATCTGGAAAGTGTAGGCAAAAAGTATGTGTCTAATAGCTCTACTAGTCTGTCAAAATCAATCTTTCTGAAATTCCATGTACCTAGTCTCAGTGGATCTCATCTCATCCCAAAACTTGTGAAAGGCATGTGACTCAAATATGTTAACTACTCTGTAGGAGAATGTTGGGCAGTCTCCTCCTGTCCAACTTAGTGCCTCTGGAAAACTGCTGGAGGGTCAGCTGTAGGTCCATTCTGATTCAATGGTGCACAACAACCAACCCCCTACTCACAAATCTTAGGCATTCACGTACTCATCATGTTCCTCCAGTTAACTTCTCCCTGGTTCTGAATGTCTTGTTTGTCCCTTGGGAAATGGACCTTAGAGCCCAGACCTCTTTATTTTATGAAGAAGTTAGTATATCCTTCCATCTAGTAGAAACAACATACATTTGTCAAGTTTGTCATACTGTGGTAGCTCATATGCTGCCGTGATGCTGGAAGCTATTTCAAATATCAGCAGAATCACTGATGGTCAACATGTTTCAGTAATGCCTCCAAACTAAAACAGATAAAGAAGAAAAATCTAGAGATCTATTTCTGAATATTAATCAATGAAAACCTTGTGGCTGTCAATAAAACATTGCTTCAGGCAGCACCAAAAGATAAACCCCGAGGTTGTATCAGATTCATGATCTATAAAAGTTATAGTAATGGACTTGAGAATGCCAATAATTATTAAAATAGTGCTGGATGGGACAGTGTTTTCATCTGTTTTACATAAGTCACCATGTGTAGGAGTCAGCCCAACAGCACATAAATCTTAATTCTTTCTATATTTCTCTAAGTTCTCTTGATGCTTTGCTTTCTAGTTTTTCAAGCTTGTTTTGTTTTTAATACAAATTGTTATCAATCACTACTATATGCAAGCACTGCATTCTCCTAGGATCTTTCTTCTAAGCCTGACTAATATCTAGCTACGTCCTGCTTCATCCAATGGCATATTCTCCCTAGCAATTAGGTCTTATTTCTTTATTGAAAAGCAAAAGAGTAAACAAGAATGTCTGACAGGCATTTGACAACAATAATGACAGGATGGAAATCCAAATTCATTTTATGCTAATGACATAAATGTCATAAAGCACTCTAACAGAAGGCATTCTCATCTCTCTCTATCACTTATTTGCAGGAAAGAAGAAAAGCAATTTAAGGATGCAGAAACAAAATAACATTTCCAGCTTCCACATTATGCACACACATACAGTAATAATGATTTATTTACAGCACTTTATTTAGAAAGATTTAACCAATGTGTGTTGCTCTGCAATCAACTGCTTGGCCTAATAAGATCCAAGTTGAAAATGAGGACATAGACTTGGGAAAGACTAGCTTCAGTGTTGCCTCGTCTGACAGCACTGCATGTTACAGTGCCATTAAAGACCACATTCTGGACAACCAGCGCTGGGAATGGTCATGAAGGCAGGTTTCTTGGCTATGCTGCTGTGACAGTGGAGAGGAATTGTGGGGAGGAAATGAGTCCTATTGCTCCGTGGCAAGAAGGTCTGACAGAACAATTCTCTTTTCTAAGTGTCTTTTTTTTTCTAGTTTTATTTTTTCTTTTTTTTAATACCAAGCGCTTCACGAATTTACGTGTCATTCTTGTGCAAGGGCCATGCTAATCTTCTCTGTATCATTCCAATTTTAGTATATGTGCTGCCAAAGCGAGCACTTCTAAGTGTCTTTTAAGGATCCTTGATGGTACAATCAAGTGCTTAGAAGCTAAACAAAGGACTGGCTGTTTAAACATATCCAGTGGTTCCACTGAAGAAAGACATGAAGATCTGCTTCCATAAACATTACCACCCAGAAAACAGTATAAAGCAGTTAGTTCTGCACTGTATCATAGGAAGCCATTGTAGGGGTGGGGGAGGGGGAGCCCCCATCAAACTCAGAAAACAACTGGGCTGCAACAAATATATATTTTGGAAATTTTTTTTTGTGGTACAAATGGTTAACATGCTCAGATACTAATAAGAAGGCTATGGGTTCAAGTTCACCAAGAGGTATTTCAGAAAAAAAGGCATGTATTAGTAAAATGCTTGATTGCTAATTAGAAATTAGCAGTTCAAGTCCACCCAGAGTCCTCTCACAGAAAAGACTTGGTGATCTACTTCTGAAAAATGAACCATTGAAAACTATGTAGTACAGTTCTACTCTGAGGTTGCTGTGAGTTGAAATTGACTCAAGAGCAAATGATTTAAAGTTCTGTTTGAGTATTCATTTTTAGGGGTAAATAAAAGAAAAATATAAAAGTATTCAGTTTGTATGTGTGGCTTGTGAGGAGCAATTTGAGGAGATAAAGTATGACATTAAAGCCACGTAAAACAACTGGCATGAATTCAGGCATCTCAGCAAATAATTTAAAACACAAATACTTTTGTTTGAAATGGACAGAAAAGGTAACTTACGAAAGTGGAAGATTTATGAAGTGTTTTCAAGCTTGTTACCTCATCCTATTTTTGAGGAAGTGTGACTAAATAGTGCTTTTTAGACACAAAGATGGGTGAGATTTCATCTCATATACTTTGGGTATGTTGTCAAGAGGAGTTAGTTCTTTGAAAAGGACATTGGAAAGGAGAAAGGTTCGAGGAGAAGATCTTCAACAAGCTAGATTGACATTGTTGTTGTTGTTATGTGCCATCGAGTTGCTTGGGACTCATAGCGACCCTATGTACAATAGCCCTAAACGCCGTTCTAGCCTGTGCCAACCTTGCCATCTCAAACACACTCATTCCCACCACTTCACTCACAGAATCAATCCATCTCATCAAGGGTTTTCCTCTCATGCACCGTCCCTCCACTCTCTCAAACATGATGTCCCTCTCCAAGGACCATTCCCTCCTTGCAACATGCCCAAAGTATGTCAGACGAAGCTTCAGAATCCTTGACTCCAAGGTGCATCCTGGCTTCACCCTCTCCAGGACAAACCTGTTTGTTCTCCTAGCTGTCCATGGTATATTTAACACTCTTCTCCAGCACCACAGCTCAAAGGCATCAATTCTTTTTCTATCATCCCTAGTCACTGTCCAACTCTCAGATGCATAGCACGTAATTGTGAGGACTATAGCCTGGATCAGGAGCACCTTATTCTCCAGCCTGAGGTCATTGCTCTTCAGTACTCTTGAGAGATCACTCACAGCTGACTTTCCCAGTGCAATTCATCGCTTGATTTCCTAGCTGCTGTTACCAAGAGTGTTAACTGTGGAGCCAAGTAAACTAAAACTTAACTGTCTCAATCTCTTCACCATCCATACTGATGCTGCCAATTGGCCCAATGGTGAGAATCTTTGTTTTCTTGATGTTGAGCTTCAATCCATATTGAAGACTGCAGTCCTTTACCTTCTGCAGCAAACGCTTCAGGTCCTCCTCAGTTTCAGCAAGCAGGGTTATGCCATCTGCATAATGCAGGTTGTTGATCAATCTTCCACCAATCCTGATGCCACATTCCTCCTCATACAGCCTAGTGTCTCGGTTGATCTGTTCTGCATACTGCTTGAAAAGGTATCGTGACAAAATACATCCCTGACAAACCCCCTTCTTGATTTTGAACCATGTAGTGTCTCCTCTCTGTTCTGACTACTACCTCTTGATCCAAGTATAGGTTTCACATTAGCACAATCAAATATTCTGGGATTCCCTTTCTTCTCAGAGTCAGCCATAGCTTGTGATCCACACAATCAAAAGCCTTTGCATAGTCAATGAAACACAGATAGACATTCTTCTGGTATTCTCTGATTTCTGCCAAGATCCATCTAACATTACCTATAATATCCTTAGTACCAAAACATAGTTGCTATAAAACTGAGTTGAATAGAGATGGTGTGGATAGGTCAGGATAGAGCAAGGATAAAGATAAGCTTGTACGTAGGGTCTCTAGCATCCAAGTCAACTCAACACCACTTAACAACAAAAACATACCTCAAGAACATATGGTCTTATATAGTGTCTTCACTACATTAAATGTTGTTTTTGTTACAATGAATACAAGTCAGTCAAGTAGAGTTACTATGGTTATCACATGAATACACATTGGTAAAATGTGGAAAGAAATTTTATAAAGGCAGAAATCTTATCTATTTTAGTCATCCCTGTTTTGTAAATGCAAACTCATGATATATTTTAGACATTTAATCAGTGTTGAATGGGTTGTTAGAAAAAAATTAACTGTATTCTCATTTTTTAAAAAAGTTTTACTATCACATTATATTATGAGAGAAATAGAACTGAGACACAAATAGAATACAGGGGAATTTGAAATTATATTTTGATTTGTTTCACATTTTATCTGTATTGAGTAGAATATTTGATTAAAATTTTCCAAGATGGTGGCCTGGTCTCATGGCAAAAGAAGTCATAGTTTATAAAGGTGATGAGCTGAGCTATGAAGTTCATTTTTTCTTCCTTGTTTTAATTCTTTTTCTTCCTCTGTTACTGTAACTGGATAGAGACCAATTACTGACTCTAGGCACTATGCAGTGAATTAGTGTATAGAACAGAAGCCCAAGAAAAATAATAGCCCAATAAATTAGGATGTCCCATAAAACCACGATTCTAAACCTCAAACTAAAAATATAAATTCTATGGAGTGTCAGTTCATATATAAACAACATCAGCAGTTGCTCTTTTTTTCTATTTTGTGGTGGTTTTGTTTTAAAAGCATATATCAAATAACATTTTCCAAATCAACTTTCTATGGGTGTAAAGCTCAGTGACATCAATTATAGTACCAACTGTGCAACCATTAACCCTGATCAATGTCAAATTCCCCTTTGCTACAAACGGACTTAGAGCTCTATAAACAATGAAGCCTCCTCCATCACCCCATGAAATCATTGCCCTGTGGGAGGAGATTGCTCATCATCTCCTTGCAGAGCTAAAGGTCGATTTGAACTCCCAGTGATCCCTGGGTTTTAGTCAGCAGCACATCTCCCTATGGACTATGGCACAAGAGCTCCCTTTAAATTTTTTCAGTCAAAGATATTTTGAAATCTTTTAACTAAAAATATGTTCAAGTAATTGGTAAAGAATGTCTCCTTTGAGCCTTGTGTTGTCTTAAAGAACTATCTATATAAGATTAAGCCAAAAGGTGAGATATAAAAGTTATGGTGCAGTGGATTTATGTTAACTCAAACTCAAACTCAGAAATGCACAACCCTTCAGCAGGTTTTCAGAGGTTCACAAATTATGCGTGAAGAGATTACCCATTTTTCTCCTGCAAGGAGGTGTATTCAAACTGCTTGCCTTTGGATTGACAACACAAATCCTTAACCAGTGTTGTTGTTATTATTAAGTGCCCTTGAGTCAACTGCAACTTACAGAGACCCTATGAACAACAGATTTAAACCTTGTGCTACGTCAGGCCACGCTCTTCATCTCTGACACCTTGAAATGTTTGCTGTAGTCACAGTGTCCATCCATCTTATCAAGGATCTTCCTCTCTTTCATTGACTCTCCTCCACCTTTCCCACAATGATGTCTTTTTCCAGAGACTGACCTCATACTTATCCAAAGTATGAGATGAAGTTTCACAATTCTTGCCTCTAAGGAGCACCTTATCCACTAAGTCACAATTATAATAATTGTTGTTGTTATGTGCCATCAAGATGCCTGCGACTCATAGAGACCCTATGTACAACAGCCAAAACCCTGCTCTATCCTGTTCCTATCTCACTGTCTCTGACACCCCCATCCTGATTACCCCATCACTGAATCAATCCACCTCATAGAGGGTCTTCCCCTCCTGTGCTGTCCCTCCACCTTCCCAAGCATGAGGTCCCTTTCCAAGGACCAGTACCTTCTTACAACATGTCCAAAGTATGTCAGACAAAGCCTCAGAATCCTAGCCTCCCAGGAGAAGCCCGGTTTAACCCTTTCCAGGAGGCACCTGTTTGTTTTCTTAACAGTCCATGGTACATTCAATACTCTTCGCTAGCACCGCAGCTCAAAGGCATCAATTCTCCTTCTATCCTCCCTAGTCATTGTCCAACTCTCTGATGCATAACAAGTGATTGCAAAGACCATGGCCTGTATCAGGCACACCTTAGTCTCCAGAGTGACGCTATTGCTTTTCAGCACTTTGGAGAGGTCCTTAACAGCAGACTTTCCCATTGCAGTATGTCTTTTAATTTCTTGTCTGCTGGTGCCAAAAGTGTTGACTGTGGAGTTAAGCAAACTAAAGCTGTAAACCATCTCAATCTCTTCACCATCCATCCTGGTGCTGCCAACTGGTCCTATGGTGAGAATCTTTGTCTTCTTGACATTGAGCCTCAATCCACACTGAAGGCTGCAGTCCTTTACCTTCTGCCGCAAGCTCTTTAGGTCCTCCTCAGTTTCAGCAAATAAGGTTGTGTCATCTGTCTAACGCAGATAGTGATGGATCTTCCATCAATCCTGATGCCACATTTCTCCTAGCCTCCTGGATAATCTGTTCTGCATATAGGTTGAAATGGTATGGAGATAGGACACACAATTTCAAATACGCATTCTATATTGTATACATTGTACATGTAGTAATTTTTAAATTGGTAAATATTTAATTGTTGTGTATCTTTTCAATGCAAATTGAAAATAACTATTTTTAATAGTATGATTTTTTATTCTATTTTCAAATTTACTTTTCATCCTTACCAGCATTCAGGTTTTTTTTTAATAAAGAAATTTTAAGTTTTCATTTAGTTTATGTATCAATGTGTCAGTTAACAATAATTTTAAAAAATATTTTTATTACCTTTCCAACAATACAATGGTCTTTATAATTGTAACATTTTTCTTTCTTTTAAAAATTTATTCCAGTTGTGTATTGTTTACTACAGTGTAACAATACTTCACACAAAGATAGTACTATGTTTACATCCACTAAATCTTTTTTTAATACTTTTATTGGTTTTCATATAATAATTCCTTTAATATTATGTTTCATTTATATACATTGTGGAGTTTTTTGTGGTTTTAATTTTTTTGTAGATAATGGCTTGTTTTACTGAATGATTGATCTATATAACTGCCAGCATATGCACTGTGTTTTATATAATCTTTTATTTACATTGTTTCATACAATCATGCAATACATTCTATTTTATATTCATTTTTTAATTGGCTTGCTTAGAAAGTTTATATACATTGTGTTTCACACTATTCTTCATTCACATCGTGTTTCACATAATAATTTTCATAAATTATATTTTATAAAATCAATTCTCATTGGACCTTACCCATCATTGCCCTGTCTTTTTATTTGGATTCTTCCCATTTGCTTCCCTCCCTCCTTGCATCCACCAAACTGTGCAGCCCTGTGGTTTCACCCCTTCTTATCCTCACCTCTTTACTCTGCCCTCCCTTGGGTTCCTGTACATGTTTTACTTGTTATCCTTCTATTTATATCCTACAGTAATGGTTTTATGCAGTATTTGTTCTTATGAGACTGTGTTAGTTCACTCAGCATAATGCTCTTTATTCTTTCCCAAGTTGTATAGTATTTTTCAAAATTGTTGCTCCTGAGTGCTTGCATAGTATTCCATTGTGTGAATATACCACAATTTCTCAATGTATTCGGTTGTGGTTGGATATTCATGCTGTTTCTATGTTCTTGCAATGCTATGAACATTGGTGTGTATATTTCTGTTTGTGTTTTAGTTCTGATTTCTTTGTAGTATAGTGCCAGTAGTGGAATAGCTGGATCATATGGAGTTTTATATATAATCAACTTTTTGAGGACACACCAAGCTGTCTTCCAGAATAGTTGTAACATTTTACAATCAAACCAACAGTGTATGAGAGTTCCCACCTCTCCACATCCACTCCAATATTTATTGCTTTCTGCCCTACTAAATTTTGTCATTACTATTAAGATGGAATTTCATTGTGGTTTTGATTTGCATCTCTCTTGCCAGAGATTTTGAGCATTTCTTCAATTGCCAGAGATATTGAGCATTTCTTCATGTGTCTGTTGGCCACCAGAATGTCTTCCTCTGGGAAAAGTCTTTCCATGACTTTTGCCCAGTTTGTAACTGGGTTAGCAGTCTTTTTTCTTCCGGAGGTCCAGGAGTATTCTGAAAACCTTTGGTGAGACCCTTGTGATAAAAGGTATTGTCTAGTGTTTATTCCAAGTTGGCAGGCTTTCTTTTTACTCTGTTGGGAAGTTTTTTATGTTGTTGTTGTTGTTATGCGTCATCGAGTTGCTTGTGACTTGTAGCGACCATATGTACAATAGCCCTGAACCCTGCTATATCCTGTGCAAACTTTATTGTCTCTGACACACCTACCCTCATTATCCCAGTCATTGGATCAATCCATCTCATCGAGGGTCTTCCTTTCTTGCACTGTCCCCTACTCTTCCAAGCATGATGTCCCTCTCCAAGTACTGGTCTCTCCTATGTCAGATGAAACCACAGAATCCTTGCCTCCAAGGAGCAGCCTGGTTTCATCCTCTCTAGTACGAACCTATTTTTTCTCCTGGTAGTTCATGGTATAGTCAGTACTGAAGAGTACCACCGCTCAAAGGCATTCTCTTTCTATCATTCCTAGTTAGAGTTCAACTTTCTGGTGCATAGCAAGTAATTGAGAAGATTTGGAAAGTAATTGAGAAGACATGGAAATTCTATTAACCTAGAGAATTGATATTAGTTATAGAACTAATACCATTTCTCTAGGAGTTCAGGTCTTTTGCTCATGGGATCACTATGAGTTGTATATGACTTGATGGTACTTACCCATTGCTATGTGAGACTAGTGTTGTTATAGGTTGGAAGAACATTCTTCTAAGTTGTACATTACTCTTCTGTCAATTTGCTGTACTGAGGCAATCTGGATTTGCTGGGATGCTGAACTTTGAGCCATTAGGGTGTCAAATGCCATAATGGCTGCCCATGGTGGACAGTGTTTGGTGGAGCTCCCAGTTTAAGACAGGTTTTGAAGCATGAGTGGCATCTACTTCCTAAACAACAGACTATGGTAACTCTATGAACTTGGAGAAAAGACAATAGTTATAGAAAAGCATCAGGTCTTTAGTTCAAAGAGTCGCTATGAGTCATACTTGACTCAGTGACAATCAACAACAACAACAACAACAATGGCCTGGATCAGGTGCACATTAGCCTCCAGACTTATAATGTTACTCTTCAGTACTCTGGAGAGGTCCTTGACAGCAGACTTTCCCAATGCATTTTGTCTTTTTATTTCCTAACCAAGAGTGTTGATTGTGGAGCCAAGCAAACTAAAGCTGTTAACAATCTCAATCTCTTCACCATCTATCACGATGCTGCTAATTAGCCCAGTGATGAGAATCTTTGTTTTCTTGATGTTGAACTTCAATCCTTAGAGGGGAAAAAAATAACTATTTTTAGAAAGATAAATAAACCTAAGAAATATATAATTCTAATCCATAAAAAAGTGCTTAATTTTTAATAGGCTCATTCAGAGTTCTGCTAGTAAATTTATATATTATGGACTATGTAAGCAACTGTCACGTTACTCTCAAGAAATACTTAATTTGAAATGCCTTCTTCTGTAATTATCAGACTAGTCAATGTGGAAAATAAAGATATTCCTTGACTCACAAAATAAAAAGACCAGAGTCATGTGGAAAAAGATAACATGGATTATTTCTGCCACTGTTTGGCCATCCAAAGTATTGACTTTACTCGGGTAGACTTATAAATGGCCTCAGGAAGTCAGTCTGCTGTCAGCTGCAGAAGTGCTGGGTTTTGTCATCTAGAAAAGAGAAACCAGCTTTCCATGCTTCCTTACAAGAGCAAGGAGGATTTCTCAGGGGCTTGGCTTTATATCTTTTTATTCAGAATTGCATCGCATACCCATCATTGAATCAATTCTGATTAAGGATTTGAGACTTTTCCAAGAACTAAGGGACTCACTTCTGCACTCCTGGGGTTTCCTAGAGTCAGATTTTATGGAGGCACATGATTATATGGGGGAATGATAGATACCAAAATGATGGCTTCTCTCAGGATGGAGAAAAGGGAAAATGAATCTTAGAACTGCTGGAAGAAATGGAAAGTCATTCCCAGCTGGCATCCAATTTCATTGTGCATGTTAGGGGGAAATGAAATAAACAAATACATCATGAGTGAAGGAACAAAAGTAACTTTGTCTATGCAGAAAGAGATAATTGAATTTACCTTCCAAATCTGTACCCTTTTGAATATGGAGAAGCACAAAAAATCACTAAAATTGGGGTGTGTGTGTGCAGAGATGGCTCACACCCCAAACTCCAAACTTCAAGCCAAAATTCCTCAGGTACAGCCACTATCTCACTGTCAGTGGAGTTTTGTGTGTTGCTCTGATATGAAAGAGGTTTCAGAAGAGCTTCCAGACTTAGACAAAAAAGAAAGAAAAGGAAACAAACCAACCAACCAACAAACCAACCTCAGATGATTGAGAGAAGAAAACCCAAATGATTGACTTCCAACAGATAGTGAATAAATAATAAGATTTTTCAGTACATCCAACCTGTGATTTAGGAATTAATTCAAAGATAGCTAACAGCATCAATATTAACAACGATGTTAGCTAACACCACCACCACCACCTGCTCCTTATTTACCAACTATCTCTCCAATATTTTACAACACTAAAAAATCCACTATTTGGGTTCTATGTGTTGATAATGTATGTCTGGCCATAATAAACACAGAAATGTGAGACAAGAGCAAAGCTGGCTGTGGCAGTAAAATCATGTGTGAACTTGACCAGGCCATGCTTCTCATGGTTTGGCATTTATGAAATGATGTAATTTGGCAGTTATGTAATTGCATAATGTGAGAGTTATATGAAAATGTAGTCTGCAATTCTCCATTTTGTGATCCAAGATAGTTATCCTGCATTTTTACATAACACCACTTTTCACACAACAGCCTGGTCTTTGGAACTTAACCATATTGATAAGTGAGGAGGACATATACTAAGATTGAGAGTAGCTTTTGTGTGTAGACCCATACATACCTATTCAATACTGTGAGAGGATGCAGTCTTTCTGATAAATCAGAGGACAATGGTTAGTTCTGTGCCGCTCCCTACTGGGATCTGTAGGCTTCCAAACAAACCAACCCTATTAAGACCTGATGTTTGTTAGCAGACTTAAAAAGAGGCAGTATGTCACATAGGTTAGGAAGATAAGAGTTTTCCTTGTCTCCTCAGCTGTAGGACAAACAAGGCATGTGTAGCATTAATTTTACAGCTCACTTCAGTGGTGAATCTATTTTTTATGGGGAACCAGAAGAAGGAAGGCTCATTTTGTGTCCTTCAGCTATGATGCCAGGAGGAGGCAGTGATTTTACAGTTTATTATTTTATGATTGTTAAAAACCATCAACTATCTCTTCTCAGTAGATTGACTCTAATATTTTAAGAGTGAAAATAATCTCTAGAAAGGTGTAGAGGTGCACATAGACTCAAGAAAAATTCTAATAAATACTATTAACACTATTTGTGATTGAAAGGTACAAAATATTTTTTAGTCACATGGGGGCACAGTTTGTTTGCAATTAATTGCTAACTTGAAGATTGGTGGTTTAAAACATGTCAGCTCAACTTTTTTCCCCACATACACTGTCTTTTTGTTTCTATTCAAGTTGTATTTGGAAAAAAATTCAATGAAAGGAGACATTTTAAAAGCATTTGTTATTCCTTTGAACAGTCTTAATTTTAAATGCTATAAAAGAATAACAAGTTTTATTTAATTTTAGTAGAATGTATTTGTTTATCTCTTGGAATTTATTAGTTATTAATTTATTGGAATTATCCCTTGGAAATTATTTATTTTTATTAGTTTATGCTCAGAAAGGTGGAGGGCCAACAAAAGGGAGGAAGACCCTCAACCAAGTGGATGCCGCAATGGACTCCAGAGTGACAGGAAGTGTGAGGATAAGATGGGATTCGGCCCTGTTGTTCACACTCAACCAGATGGTACCTTCCCAAAACAACATCATTTGTTTATCTAATTAAAAATAGAGAATTCTGGTGGCATAGTCCATAGGGATTTGCATGACTAACCCAAAGGCAGTGTTTCTATGCTTGTTCCACTCCTCCAGAGCTCCAGTTATATAGAAGACAGATGAACAATTCTCTCCCCTGAGATTACAGCCTCTGAAAACTCTCTGGAGGGTTCGCTTTGAGTCAGTTTCAACTCCACGGCAATGAGTTGAATTGGGTTGAATGAGCCTCAATCAAAGTATCTTCCTTGCCACTTATTTCAATATTTTAAAACATAAATTATAGAAATTAAAATTCATTTTTATACACATTTGAACATTCATTATGTTATGTTCAATTCTTTTTCTGCTTTGGTGCAGAACATTCTTAATATCTTCCTGTTTGCAAGTTTTACTTTTGATAAAATAATTTACTAAAAACTTCAGCAGCTTATATTTTGGTGCTCTATGACTAGGGATGATAGAAGGAGAATTGATGCCTGTGCTGGAGAAGAGTATTGAATATACCATGGACTGCTAAGAAAATAAACAGATTTGTGCATAGAGGGTGGAGCCAGGCTGCTCCATGGAGGCAAGGATTCTGAAGCTTCGTCTGACATACTTTGGACATGTTTCTTGGGAGGGACATCATGCTTGGGAGGGTGGAGAGACAGCGCAGGAAAGGAAGATCCTCGATGGATTGATTCAGTGACTGGGGCCAGGTGTGTCAGAGATGGTGAGACTGGCACAGGATAGGGCAGAGTTTAGGGCTGTTGTACATAGGGTCACTATGAGTCACAGGCAACTCAATGACACATAACAACAGCATGAGTCTGAGTATGTGAATTAATAATTTACAACAATTTGGGGGAAAAGGAATGTCTTTTTAAAGAAATTTTTGAAAAACAATTTAGAAGATTTATTTACGAAATATTTCTTTGATTATAGAAAAATGTTCTAGTGGTGTATTTTATACGAAGTTTTGGGGCTGATTCAAAGGCCATATCTTTTTAGCTATTGGATTCACCAGTGACTTCATGGAAGAAAGATGAACAGTCTCCTTATATGTGATTTACAGCCTGGAGGGTCAGCCATAATGACTCCATTCCAACTTGACAGAAATGAGAAAAAAGTGAATAGTGTGTGAGCTGGTTCACAACATGGTTTTTCAGCAGCTTTCTAACAGAGAAGAAAGCCCATATCACTAACATGAACCCTGTTGAATTCAGCATTAGTTTTTCCACAAAAATCTTATATTTCAGATAACTCTGTCTTCCTCGCCTTCAATCATTCTCTAGTTTTCCAAGCATTCTCTAGTTTTCCAAGCATAACATCCCTTTCCAAGGACTGACTCCTGATAACATCGTTAAAGCATGTGAGATGAAGTTTCACCATCCATGTCTCTAAGAGGCATGCAGTCTGCCCGTCTTCCAGAAAAGATCCACTTGTTCCTCTAATGGTCCATGATATCTTCAATATTTTTCACCAACACCATAATTCAAATATTTCATCTTTTGTAAGCAAAATTACGCCTTATGCTTTTACTGTGACCAATTCTAAATATATGTTTTTGTTCCTTAGGTTTCCTAATCTAATAAGAATATTGCTTATGTCATGATGCTGTTGATATTGCTGCTGTTATGTATTTTTGAGTGGACTAAGACTCATAATGACCCTATGAACAACAGATCTAAACCCTGTCCTATCCTGTGTCATCCTCTGACAGCCTTAAGCCCATTACTGAAGTCTTTGTGTCAATCCATCTGATTGAGGATATTCCTCTCTTCCACTGACCCTTTCCAAGAATGATGTCCCTTTTCAAGAAATAGTCTTTCCCAGCAATATGCCCAAAGTATATGAAACAAAGATTTATCATCTTTTTCTTCAGGAGCACTCTGGCTGCACTTTATCCAAGATATACTTGTTTTTTTCTTTTGGCAGTTCATGGGATATTCATTAAGCTCCATGTTGTTGTTGTTGATCTTATGTGCTCTTGAGTCAGAACCATCTCACAGCTGATCCCTAAGTGGGTTTTCAGAGGTAGTAAATCTCATGGGAGATTACTCATCTTTCTTCTGCAAAGCAACTGATGAATTTGAACTGCTTGCCTTTGGGATTGCAGGACAACTTCTTATCACTAGGCTATCAGACCTCCTTTGCACCAAAATTTCTGCTGATATTACAACACAAAAACAAAAGACTTCAATATAATGTGGAACTTTTAAACAAAACCTATATAAGCACAAACACACAAATTAATTTCTAAGTTTCACCTTTGGCTGACTGGATTTCCAAGTTTTTTTACTTTGAGTTCATAAACTGAATGAAACAGATCAAACAGAATTACCCACTTTTTGACATATAGGTAGCTTCATTTATCCCTTGAAAAATTTTCTTTTGCTAATGAAGCCAACACATGATTAGCTTTGGTTTCACACTTGCACATTTATTTAAAAAGAATGCATACAGTTGAAAATAAATTAATTTACAATACTGATGAGATCTAAATGTGAGCCTTGCTTTACAGAATGACATTTGAACACACCCAGGGCTGCACATACCACTAAGCATGAGGCCAAGCCTTCCCAGAGGCATAGGCCTTCTGCTTTTCAGTGGTCAGTGATGACACCTCAGTGCCCCTGAGAGTCAGGGGTAGGCATAACTACGTGTTTTGAATGTTGTATTTGGACATTAACTTCCACATTCATTGCTCAACCTTTTCCTAAATATCAATTGCCTTTTTGTCTCGTTCCTGTTAAAATGATTGACTAGAAAAATTTGCATTTATATACAAAACAAACCAGGCTGTGCCAAGAAATCTGGGGGACAACTGCCTGGAGAACTGGAAGAGATTCATATTTATTCCAATTCCAAAAAAAGGTGACCCAGGTATTGAGGCACCGCCATTTTTGCTGCCACGTGGAGCAAGAAGCTGAGAGTGTCTGAGACCCCATCAGCTTCCATCCGTCGCGCAGACCCTGCTTGGGTAACCGCGGCTATAGATGACAGGAGGATCTGGTCTACCAGGTGAAGCTGGCTGAGGAGGCTGAGTGATACGACTAAATGGTGGAATGAATCAATGAAGAAAGTAGCAGAGATGGACATGGAGTTGGCAGTTGAAGAAAGAAACCTCCTATCAGTTGCATAGAGAAATGTGATTGGAGCTTGAAGAGCCTCCTGAAGAATAATCAGCAGAAGCACTGAACAGAATGAAGAAAACAAGTGAGGAGAAGACAAACTGAAAATAATTCTGGAATATCAGCAAATGGTTGAGACTGAGCAAAAGTTAATCTGTTGTAACTTTCTGGATAAACGTTTCAGCAGCTAACACTGACGAGTCCAAGGTTTTCTATTATAAAATGAAAGGCGACCGCCACAGATATCTGACAGAATTGGCCACAGGGAATGACAGGAAGGAGGCTGCTGAAAACAGCCTAGTGGTTTATAAAGGTGCTAGTGATAGAGCAACGACAGAACTTCCACCAATGCGTCCAATCTGCTTAGATCTTGCTCTCAACTTTTCTGTATTCTATGATGAAATTCTTAATTCCGCTGATCGTGCCTGCAGGTTGGCAAAGGCAGATTTCCATGATGCAGTTGTGGAACTGGATGCTCTGAATGAAGAAAGCTGTTTATCCCGGAGAGGGTTAAACAGGAGTGCTTGCAGGCAAGGATTCTGGGGCTTTGTCTGACATACTTTGGACATGTTGTAAAGAGGGCACGGTCCGTGGAGAAGGACATCATGCTTGGGAGGGTGGAGAGACAGCGAAGGAGGGGAAGACCCTCTATGAAGTGGATTGATTCAGTGACTAGGGTAATTGGGATGGGTGTGTCAGAGGCAGTGCGATTGGCACAGGATAGAGCACGGTTTAGTCTGTAGTACATAGGGTCGCTATAAGTCTCAAGCGATTCAATGGCACATAACAAAACACTTACTAGGCAGTTGTTATGTGGTAATCTGACACGGCTTGAAACATGCCGGATGATGGTGAACAACAGAATAAAGAAGCACTGCGGGATGCGGAAGATGAAAATCAGTGAGACATAAAAAACCAAGAAGAGAAACCAACTCTGACTGCTCCACTCCTCCCTTTCCACCCCTTGGAAATTCCCCATTGTCACTGAGAACCACCAAATCTTTTTACATTTCGTCTCAGAAATTAGGTTCCTGATCTGTTGGTTTTGTTTTGGGGTTTTTGTTTTATTTTTTTTTTTTGCTTGTTTGTTTGCTTTTAAAACAAACACCCCAGTTTTCAAAAGTTCTTAAAGGCAAAAGTGAATTTCTGTGGATTTTACTGGTCCCGGCTTTTAGGTTCTTTTTAAGACACTAACAAGACTGTATAGTGGCTTTTGCAGTATTACTGTGCCAGTATGTGTCTAGTCTGTGGCAAGATCACTATTGTTGTTGTTTTGTGTCGTCGAGTCGCCTACGACTCACACAGTGACCTGTGTAAAACAGTCCTAAACTCTGTCCTATCCTGTGCCAATCTCACCATCTCCGACACACCTATCCCTATTACCCCAGTCACTGAATCAATCCATCTCGTCAAGGATCTTCCTCTCCTGCAATGACCCTCCACCCTGCCAAGTATGACGTCCCTCTCCAAGGACTGATCCCTCCTTGCAACATGTCCAAAGTAAGTCAGATGAAGCTTCAGAATCCTTGCCTCCAAGGAGAAGCCTGGCTTCACCCTCTCTAGGACAAATCTGTTCATTTTCTTAGCAGTCCATGGTATATTCAATACTCTTTTCCAACACCATAGCTCAAAGGCATCAATTCTCCTTCTATCATCACTAGTCATTGTCCAGCTCTCTGACACATAACAAATGATTGCAAAGACCATGGCATGTATCAGGCACAACTTAGTCTCTAGACTGACATCGTTGTACTTCAGTACTTTAGAGAGGTCTCTAACTGAAGACTTTCCCATCGCAATACATCTTTTAATTCCTGGCTGCTGGTGCCAAAAGTGTCAAATGTGGAGCCAAGCAAACCAGAACTGTGAACAATCTCAAGCTCTTCACCACCCATCATGATGCTACCAATTGCCCCAGTGGTGAGGATCTTTGTTTTCTTGACATTGACCCTCAATCCATACTGAAGACTGAAGTCTCTGACCTTCCACAGCAAGTGCTTCAGGTCCTTCTCAGTTTCAGCAAGCAGGGTTGTGTCATCTGCATAATGCAGATTGTTGATGAGCCTTCCTCCAATCCTGTTGTCACATTCCTCCTCATAGAGCCCAGTCTCCCAGATAAGCTGTTCTGCATAAAGATTGAAAAGGTATGGAGACAGGATACAGCCCTGGCGTACACCTTTACCACTTTTGAACCATGCAGTGTTCCCTTGTTCTGTTCTGACGACTGCCTTCTATTCCAAGTATAGGTTTTGCATAAGCACAATCAAGTGTTCTGGGATTCCCATTTCTTCTCAGAGTTAGTCACAGTTTCTTATGACCCACATAGTCAAATACCTTTGCATAATCAATGAAATAAAGACAGACATTCTTCTGGTACTCCTTACTTTCAGCCAAGATCCATTGAACATTAGCTACAATATCCGTAGTAACACTGCCCCATCTAAACCCTACCTGATCTTCTGGTAGTTCTCTGTTGATGTGCTGTTCCAATTGTTTTTGGACAATCTTCCGCAAAATCTTGCTTGTGTGTGATATTAATAATATTTTTCAATAATTTCCACAATCTGTGGGATCATCTTTCTTTGGAATGGAAGAAATATAGATCTCTTCCAGTCTGTTGGCTAAGTTATTGTTCTCCAGATTTCTTGGCACAACTTGGCAAACACATCCATGGCAGCATCTTTTAGTTGAAATATGTCAGTTGGTATACCATCAGTTCCTGGGGCCTTATTCTTAGCCAATTCTTTCAAAGTAGTCTTCTTACTTCATCACCATAGGCTTTTGCCAATTCTTTCAAAGTAGTCTTCTTACTTCATCACCATAGGCTTTTGCTCATATGTTGTTTCATTAAATTCTTATGTGTCTGCAAATTCCTTTTGGTATAATGACTCTGTAAACTCTTTCCATCTTCTTTTGATACTTGCAGGATCATTTAATATTCTGCCCAAAACACCCTTAAGTATTGCAACTTGAGGTTTGAATTTCTTCTTCATTTCCTTGAGCTTAAGAAATGCTGAGCGAGTTCGGCCCCTTTGATTTTCTGACTTTAGCCCTTTGCACATTTCATTATAATACTTTACTTTGTCTTGTCATGCAGTCTTTTGAAATCTCCTGTTCAGCTCCTTAATGTCTTGATTTCTTCCTTCTGCTTTGGCTTCTCGGTACTCTACTGCAATATTCAGAGTCTGTTCTGACATCCATTTTGGTCTTTTCTTCCTCCTCTGTCTTTGCAATAACATTTTGCACTTTTCTTGGATGATATTCTTGATATATTCCCATGACTCATCTGGTCTTCTCTCATTAGTGTTCAAGGCCTCAAACCTGCTCCTGAGATGATTCTGAAATTCAGGTGGGATAGATTCAAGATCATATTTTGGTTCCTGTGGGCTTGATTTCACTTTCCTTAGCTTCAGCTTAAGCTTGCATATGAGTAGTTGGTGATCTGTTCCACAATCAGCACCTCACCTAGTTTTCACAGCCGATATTGAGCTTCTCCAGTGGTTCTTTCCACCGATGTAATCTATCTGATTCCTATGCATACTTTCAGGTGAAATCCTTGTGTATAGCTTGCATTTATGTTTCTCGTAAAATGTATTTACAATAATAAATCTGATTGTGCAAAATTCTGTCATCCTATCTGCAGCTTCATTTCTGTCACCAAGTCCATGCTTTCTAACTACTGATTCTTCATCTCTGTTCCCAACTTTTGCATTCCAGTCACCTATTATTATTAATGCATCTTGAGCGTATGTTTGCTCAATCTCTGACTGTAAAGATTAGTAGAAATCATCTAGTTCCTCTTCTTTGGCTCTGGTTATTCATGAATATATTTGAACGATAGTGGTATTCACTGGACTTCCTTGTATGTGTATGGATATTATGCTGTCCCTCACAATATTATATTTCAAGATGCATCTAGAAATGACGTGTGTGTGTGTGTGTGTGTGTGTGTGTGTGTGTGTGTGTGTGTATGTGTCTATCATCAAATCAGATCTGACTGGTTGACTGGTACAGGAGGAGCTTTTTCCTCCTTCTTCAGCAGAGCATCTGGTGGATTTGAACTGCATATCTCTGGGATTGCAGTGCAGTTTCTTGCTACTAGGCCATCAGAGCTCGCCTAGAAATGACTTTTTTAACTATGAAAGCAATCCCATTTTTCTTCACATTTTCACCTCCAGCATAATAGATGGTATGATCATCTCATTCAAAATGTCCCATGCCAGTCCATCTCATCTTACCAATACCTAATATGTCAATATTTATGCGTTCCATTTCTTCCTTAATAATATCTAATTTTCCTATATTCACAGTTCTCACATTCCATGTTCCAACCACTAGTGTTTACTTACAACTGTTCCTCTTCCTTAGTATTTCCATATTTGAAAGCTCCACCTCTGTTGCCCTATCTACTAGCCTAAGTGTGTTCTATTGTACATAGGGTTCTCAAAGGCTTGCTATTTTGGAATTGAATGGCCAATCCTTTTTCCTAGTCTATCTTAATCTGAATCCTCAGATTTAGAAAAGTATCTACAGACAGGCATTTTACAGAACAATGCAGATGAAAGATCTTTCTCAATTGTAGAAATAGCCAATAGTTTTAGTGTTGTTCCTGCCTTTGACATAAGTGTCTTGACTCACCCCTTTCCCTACTCCACAAGCATTCCCTTCTACTCCCACCTATTCCCTTCAACACCTTTCTCCTGCTATACACCCCTTGATCTGATAGCTTATATCTTAAGCTTTTTGGGTTTCTGTGATTCCAAATATTCAAGATGCTGTCGATTTCTTATGCTGTGATCAGTGTTCCTTGAGTTTAGGGTACTGTAAGTCCAAATAGAAGTTCTACTGGAGGTTCTGAAGAGAAGTCCTTTCCCTTGAATTTCTGCTCCAGGTTTAACTTCTTGTGGCTTGAGCTTCTTACCTTCCCTTTATATCACACTGTGGTCACAATATTTCCCAAGAGACAGTGATCTGTCCTGTAGATCTGGTATATAGTTGTTTTTTACCCCTCAGGCCCCAAAGACTGCAGGCTCCTCCTTAGAAATGGGTATTATATTTGAAAACCATTAGAATTCCAGGTGATGTATGCATCTAAGAGAGGTTAATCACACTTCTAGAGGCAAATGTGGCAACACTTTTTGTTTTGTTCTTCTAATAGCATAAATTGAATTTTCTACCAATGTTTAAAATTGATTGGATGTTAGCTTGAGATGGTTAAAGGCTGTTTGGAGAGTTTATTGTAATAGTTTTGCTGTTTAAAGTATTTCACACTCTGCTGAGATGTTGCTGAAAAGCATGGTGCTTGTAAGAGTACAACAATCTGTGGCTGCTCATTCTTGCCTACTTTTAATTCTCCCTCTGAAGCAGGTTAGCATTGAAGGTGGTATGGAAAAGCCTGCATGCGTGTTCAGTTCTTTGTTCCTTCTCTCTTCTCCCTCTGGGTGCCTCCATCCCTACCCCACTCTTTCCATTCTTCACTCACTCAACCTTTTTCTTTCAATATGTGTAACTTGAAGCTAATTTGTACTATTGGATATCTGACTGGAGCCACAGATACATAATCTGTATTGTTCTTACTGAAACACAGCATGGAATTAACATTAAACTTAAAACAAGCTTAAAATAAAAAAAATGCCCAAAAAGGTGACCCAACAGAGTGCAGAAATTATCAAACAATATCACTAATATCATATACAAGCAAGATCAAGCTAAAGACTATTAAAAAATGACTGGAACAGTACTTCTTTTGGGGGGAGGGGAATAGTACTTCAACAGAGAACTTCCAGATATTCAGGCTAGGTTTAGAACATGCCATTGTACTAGGGACATTATATACAACATTAGATATATCTTAGCTGAAAGCAGAGAGTACAAGAGAAACGTTTATCTGTATTTCTTTGACTATGCTAAGTCATTTGACTGTGTGAATCACAACACATTGTGACTAACCATGGAAGAATGATAATTCTGGAATACTTTATTGTGCTCACGCGAACCCTATACCAGGAGGCAGTTGTCAGAACAGAGCAAGGAAAATCTGCATATTTCAAAATTGGGAAAGATGTACTCCATGGATATGTTTTATTGCTATGCTTTTCCAATATATATGTGGAACAGATTATTCAGGAGACTGGGCTTAATAAGGTGGAATGTGCCATCAGGATTGGAGGAAGACTTATCAACATTCTGTATTATACACATAGCATAACCTTGTTTGCTAAAACTGAGGAGGATCTAGGGTGTTTGTTGCACAAGGACAAAAACGGCAGCCTTCAATATGGACTGAAGCTCAACATCAAGAAAAAAGATTCTCACCACTTGGCTAATTGGCAGCATCATGATAAATGGAGAAGAGACTGAGATTGTTAGCAGCTTCAGCTATTCCTTGGTTCCACAATCAACACTCTTGGTGCCAGCAGACAGGAAATCAAAAGACAAATTATTTTGGAAAAAAATCTGCTTTCAGGGAACTCTCCAGAGTACTGAAGAATGATTGTCAGTCTAGAAACTAAGACTTTTTCTTCGCATTTATTTGCCATGCATCAGAAAGCTGGACAATGAGTAAGGATGATAGAAGAATTGATGCCTTTGACTTGTGGTGCCGGAAAAGAGTATTGAACATATCAAAGAGTGCTAAGAGAACAAACAGGTCTGTCCTGGAGAGAGTGAAACCTGGTTGCTCTTTGGAGGGAAAGATTTTGAAGCTCCATCTCACATACTTTGAGTACAAGGAGGTACTAGTCTTTGGAGAAGAATTACCATGCTTGGAAGGGTAGAAGGGCAGCATAAGAGAGAAAGAAACTAGACAAGATGGATTGGCTCAGTGACTAGGGAATAGTGGTAAATGTGTCCACAGACAATGAAATTGGCTCAAGGTAGAGGAGGGTTCAGAGCTGGAGGATATAGAGTTACTATGAGACACAGATAACTGGGTGGCACATAACAACAATAATAACACTAACACCAACACCATCCTAAATAACATATGTAGCAAGACTAGTCCATTTACTTATAGTTCAGCAGCTGTAATGACAGATAGTATAAAAATAAGGACATGTATAAATAGTAAGTTGTATATAAATAAGGGTGCATATAAATAAGTGACAGTACATTAACAAGAGTAGGTCACATAAACTTACCGTATAATTTTCTTTTTCACTGACTGACTTTGGATTCCCCCCTCCCTCTTTTAGCACAAAAAGATAGACAATAGGGATGTCTCAAATAGTTCCAAGTTATTCAAAGTAAAGTCTATGGCCCACCATCAGAACTCATATCACCTATGTGTCTTTTAAAACGTGTATGCCCCTGATAATCTGAGAAGTACTAGAATTTCTCTCCCATCCCCACTGAAGTGACAGGAATAAACCAACTCTCACTCTGAGTGTCTAACCACACTCATTTGCTCATAAAACATCCAGAATATTATCTTGGAAAGGAAAATATCAGTCATACTGGAACTTGGAGGGAGAGAGAACCCAGGCTTAAGTCAGATCTCTTTCCAGTTTGGCATGTGGTAAGGTAGAGTTAGCTACCTGGCCCAGAATGGATACTAATTTACCCGTTCCAGATTATGTTACTTCATTGATTGTTGTTGTGTACCATAGCTGATTCTCTGGCGGGTTTTCAGAGGCAGTTAATAGCTAGGGGGGAAATTCCCCTTCTTCTGTGGAGCAACTGGTGGCTTCGAACCATGTGCCTTTGGCATTGTAGCACAGTTTCTTGCCACTAGGCCAACAGAGCTAGCTCCCTTGCAATAATACTTCTTTGGAAAATGAAACATTCTAGGCAAAATCAAACAGGAAAAAAATGTGTATAAACTTTATAAGCAAATCAATGAAAAAAAATTTGAAAATTACTATATCAAGCAAACCAGGAATTATGATAAGCAGACCTTTAGTCAAACTGAGGGTTCAAAAACCCACATTCTTTATTTTTACTTAAGTTATTAATTTAAGGGAATTAGAAATGAAAAGAGAAGTTGTGCATTTTTTTGAAAGATGCTTTTCACGGTGCCCGGGTGGCATATTCAGGAGGAGGCAGTTGTGCTGCTACTGGAAAGAAGAGAACTCTTTGGCTATTCAAATCTGCTACCAAGTCCATAGGGAGCTCTGGTGGCTTAGTGGTGAGAAGCTGGATGCAATCCCAAAGACACAAGATTCATATCCACTAGCTGCTCGGCAGCAGAAGCCTGGACAATCTCGTCCTGTGTGAAAGATGAGTTATGAGTCAGTTCCAACTACATGGCCATGTGAGAGTGTTTTTATTTTTATTAATATTAAAAGAATTATTTAGAGTAAGGGGAGTTGAAGCCAACTTCTTGTCAAGTCAGACTCAGATCCTGGTAGTTGAAGTTGGACAGAGAACAGGAAGTAAAATTACCCTAAAAACATGTTGTTATTGTTATGTGCCTTCGAGTTGCTTGCGATTCAGCGATCCTATGTACAAAAGCCCTAAACTCTGCTCTGTCCCGTACCAATTGCACTGCTTCCGACATACCCATCCTGATTACTCCAGTCACTGAATCAATCCACCTCATAGAGGGCCTTCCCCTCCTGCGCTGTCCCTCTACTCTACCCAGCATGATGTCCCTCTCCAGGGACAGGTCCCTCCTTACAGCATGTCCAAAGTATATTAGACACCCTCAGAATCCTTGTCTCCAAGAAGCCGCATGGTTTAACCCTTTCCAGGATGAATCTGTTTTCCTAAAATTCCTTGGTACCCTCAATACTCTTCTCCAGCACCACAGCTCAAAGGCCTCAATTCTCCTAGTCCTTGTCCAACTCTCTGATGCATAACAAGTGATAGCAAAGACAATGGCTTGCATCAAATGCACCTTAGTCTCCAGAGACACCATTGCTCTTCAGTACTTTGCAGAGGTCCCTAACAGCAGACTTTCCCATTGCAATACATCTTTTAATTTCCTGCCTACTGGTGCCAAGAGTGTTGACTGTGCAGCCAAGCAAATAAAGCTGTAAACAATCTCAACCCCTTCGCAATCTATCCTGATGCTACCAGTTGGTCCAGTGGTGAGAATTTTTGTCTTCTTGCCATTGAGCCTCAATCCATACTGGAGGCTGCAGCCCTTGACCTTCTGCAGCAAGCTCTTTAGGTCCTCCTCAGTTTCAGCAAGCAGGGTTGTGTCATCTGCATAATTCAGATTGTTGATAGATCCTCCACCAATCTAGATGCCACGTTTCTCCTCACAGAGCCCAGCTTCCCAGATAATCTCTTCTGCATACAGGTTGAAAATATATGGAGACAGGAAACATACCTGGCGTACGCCCTTCCCAACTTTGAACCATGCAGTGTTTCCTTGCTCTGTTCTGACGACTGCCTCTTGGTTCAAGTATACGTTTTGCAGAAGCACAATTAAGTGTTCTGGATTCCCATTCTTTCCAGAGTCAGCCACAGTTTGTTACGGTCCACACGGTCAAACGCCTTTGTATAGTCAGTGAAACACAGATACACATTCCTCTGGTATTCCCTGCTTTCAGGTGCGATCCTTCTAACATCAGTTACAATGTCCATAGTACCACGACCCCTTCTAAACCCAGCCTGGACTTCTGGCAGGTCTCTGCTGATGTGCTGTTTCAGTCTTTTTTGGATAATCTTCAGCAGAATCTTGCTTGCATGTGAAATCAATGAGATTGTTCTGTAGTTTCCACACTCTGTTGGGTCACCCTTCCAGCCAGTTGGCCAAGTGGTTGTTCTCAAGATTTCTTGGCACAACTTGGTGAGCACATCCAGGGCAGCATCTGTTAGGTGAAATGTGCCAATTGGTACACCATCTATTCCTGGGGTCTTATGTTTTGCTATTTCCTTCAAAGCAGCCTGAACTTCTTCCTTCATCACCATAGGCTCTTGCTCATATGTTGTTTCATGAAATTCTTCTGTGTCTACTAATTCATTTCGATAGAGTGACTCAGTATATTCTTTCCATCTTGTTTTAATACTTTCTGGATAATTTAACATTCTGCCCAAAGCATCCTTGATTATAGCAACTCGAGGTTTGAATTTGTTCTTCAGTTCCTTGAGCTTAAGATACGCTGAGCGAGTTCAGCCCTTTTGATTTTCTGACTCCAGCTCCTTTCACATTTCCTTGTAATATTTTACTTTGTCCTCCCATGATGCCTTTTGAAATCTTCTATTCAAGTCCTTAGTATCTTGAACTCTTCCTTCTGCTTTGGCTTCTCTGTGCTCCAGTGCAATTTTCAGAGTCCACTCTGACATCCATTTTGGTCTTTTCTTCCTCTTCTGTCTTTGCAATGACCATTTGCACTCTTTCTGGATGATACCCTTGATATCCTCCCACAACTCATCTGGTCTTTGCTCATTAGTGTTCAAGGCCTCAAACCTGTACCTGAGATGGTTCTGAAATTCAGGTGGGATAGACTCAAAGTCATATTTTGGTTGCCTTGGATTTGGTTTAATTTTCCTCAGCTTCAGCTTGAACTTGCATATGAGCAGTTGGTAATCTGTTCCACAATCAGCTCCTGGCCTACTTTTCACAGATGATACTGAGCTTCTCCAGTGGTTCTTTCCAGAGATGTAATCGATCTGATTCTTATGCATACCATCAGGTAAAATCCATGTTCATAACCTGCATTTATGTGTCTTAATAAATGCATTTGCAATGAATAAGTCATTGATTGTGCAAAATTCAATCATTTTCTCTCCAGCTCCATTTCTGTCACCAAGTCCATGTTTTCCAACTACTGAATCTTCTTCTCTGTTCCCAACTTTTGCATTCCGGTCACCCATTATTATCAATGCCTCTTGATTTTATGTTTTATCGATCCAACTGTAAAAGTTGGTAAAAATCTTCTATTTCCTTTTCCTTGGCTCTGGTTGTTGGTGCATATATCTGAATGATAATGGTATTCCTGGACTTCCTTGTATGCGTATGAATTCTCCTTCTATCTTCCCTAGTCATTGTTCCGATTTCTGACATATAGCAAGTAATTGCTAAGACAATGGCCTGGGTCAGGTGCACATTAGTCTCCGTACTGATATCGTTACTCTTCAGTACTCCGGAGAGATCCCTGACAGTAGACTTTCCCTATGCAATTTGTCTTTTGATTTGTTGGCTGCTGGTACCAAAAGTGTTGATTGTGCAGCTGAGCAAACTAAAGCTGTTAACAATCTCAATCTCTTCACTATCTGTCACGATCTTGCCAATCGACTGTAAAAAAATAAAACACAACAAAAACAACAACAACAAAAAACCAACATAAATAACTTTGGCAACACAGCGGTAATTTCTAAGAACAAAACCTTTGAAAGACCCGAGTAAGGAAAGAGTTTTGTAGCAAGCTACAGAAGAAAGGATGAGAGTTTTGGATGCAGTCCTGGGCCCAGGAGATATAGTGAAAATACTACAGGAAAAATTGTGGACAGAATGGACTCCACCTATGTTCTCACCTAATATATGGTAACTATCCTCTTCATTTGAATAAATACAGGTTTACATAGTCATTTTAATGATTACATAATGAGAACTGTTAGTGTAGTATGTATCATTTACTAACTCATTCATACCTTTTTTTTGACAGTTGTTGTTATTGTTAGATGCTGTTGAGACCGTAGCAATATTATGAAAACAGATCTGAACCCTACCCTATCTATTCCATCATCACACTTCTGGACACACAGGAACCCATTGCTGCAGTCACCATGTCAATCCACCTGGTCTAGGGTCTTCTCTTTTATTTATTTATTATTTTTTAAATTTTACATGAGTTTATTTACAAAATTTGAATACATTGTTTTAGAGAACAGATTCCTTCAAATTACCTCATACCGCCACCCATCAAACTGTACAATCTCATGTTCAATCCTCTCTTCCTCTGCACATCCTCATCCCTCTACTTCCAACCCTCTCTCACCCCTCTTGGATCCTTACACTAATTCTAAAATAATAGTTTATACAATATCTATCTTTGTGGTACAGAGTTAGTTCACTTAGCATAATGCTCTCCAGTTCCTCCCAAGTTAGGTAATAATTTACAGAATCATTGCTCCTGTGTGCTGCATAATATTCCACTGTGTGAATGTACCATAATTCCTCAATCCATTCGTTTGTGGTTTGGACATTTGGAAGGTTTCCATTTTCTTGAGATAGTTAATAATGCTGCTATGAACATTGGTGTACAAATCTCCTTTTGTGCCTCAGTTCTCATTTTCTTAGAGTATATTCCAAGTAGTGGAATAGCTGGGTCATATGGAATTTCTACGTTCAGCTTTTTGAGGAAGTGCCAAATTGCCTTCCAGAATGGTTGTACCATTTTACAATCCCACCAACAAGGTATAAGAGTTCCTTTTTCACCACATCCTCTCCAATATTTTTTCCTCTTTTTTATTTTTATTATTTTTAGGAAAGTTTACAGAGACTTTAAATTTCCATTCATTCTTACTAGCAGCCCTGTTAAACTTTGCCACTATTACTGGACTGAGTTGGAACATTTTTTCATGTGTCTGTTTGCCATTTGAATATCTTCCTCTGTGAAAATTCTTTCCATGTCTTTTGTCCGGTTTGTAATTGGATTATCAATCTTTTTCTTGTAGATGTTCAGGGGTATTCTGTAAATTTTTGTTGTAAGACTCTTTCTGAGATGGAATTACCAAATGTTTGTGGGTTTTCTTTTCACTCTGTTGGGAAAAGTTTTTGATGTACACATGGATTTAATCTTTTGACGGTCTGATGCATTAATTTTATCCTCTTCAGATTGTGCATTTCTGGTCATATTTGGCAGTCTCTTTATACCTTGGACTGGTGCTTGATCCCTGTTTGCCTCTTATGAACATTATGTTTTGTGGCTTTACTCCCACGTCTCTGTACCACGTTGAGTTGATTTTTGTGTATGGTATGAGATGTGGATCCTGTTTCAGTTTTCTGCAGGTGAAGTCTAGTTTTTCCAGCACCATTTGTTGAAGAGGTTACCGTTGCTGATTCTCCATGTTTCTAAGAATGATATTCCTCTTCAATGAATAGTATCTCCTAACAACATGCTCAAAGAATATGAGGTGAACCTTTATCATCTTTGCCTCTGAAGAGCACTCTGGCTGCATTTTCTCTGACACATATGTATTGTTTTGGCAGTCCATGGTATGTTCAGTACTCTTCTCCAATACCACAGCTCAAAGACATAAATGCTTCTTCTATCATCCTTGTTAAATGTCCAGTTCTCAGATGCATAGGAGCAAGTTATCAGAAAGACCATATTCTGAATCAGATACACCTTAGTTTTCAAACTGACATCATTGCTCCTCAATAACTTGGAGAGGTACCTGGCTGCAGATATGTTTAGTGCAATCGCATGTTGATTGGGGATCCAGGTAAGATGAAGTTGTTGACAATTTAAATCTATTCTCCATCTATCAGTATGTTAGGAATGGCCTAAGTGGCAAGAAGCTGTTCTGCAATCCCAAAGGCACATGGTCCAAGGCCATCAGCTGCTTTGTGGGAGAAGGATAGGCAATCTCCTCCCGTGTGATTAACTGCCTCTGAAAACCCACTGGAAGTTCAACTATGGGCAGTTCTAACTCTATAGTACACAACAATCATGATATTGTTTATCCAGTGGTAAGAATTTTTGTCTTCTTGACTTTGAGATGCAATCCATATTGAAGGCTGCATTCTTTGATCTTCTGCAACAAATGCTTCAAGTTCTCCTAACTTTCAGCAAGCAAGGTTGTGTCATCTTCATATCACAGGCTTTTGAAGGTCTTCCTCTGATCCTGATGTCACATTCTTCTTCATAGAGTCCAGATTCTCAAATAATTTGCCCAGCATACTGATTTAATAGATATGGAAAGAGAATATAACCTTGATGCACCAAGAATATCATTGCTGATGTCAGATGAGTCTGAGATTCCCATTCTTCTCAATGTCAACCATAATTTGTTATTATCTACACAAACAAATGCCTTCGTAGAGTCAATAAAGTAAAAATAGACATTCTTCCGGTACTCTTTACTTTCAGCCAGGAACCATTTGACATCAGCAATGATATCCCTGGTGCCACGGCCTTTTATAAATCCTGCTTGAATTTTTGGCAGTCCCCTTATCTATGTACTGTACTAGCTATTTTTGAATGATCTTTAGTAGGATTTTCCTTGTATATGATATTAATGAAATTATTAGATACTTTCTACATTCTATTAGATCAACCCATTCCTTTGGCCAGGTAGCTGTCCTCTATGTTTCCTGGCATAAACTGTTGAGTGCATTCAGGGCTGCAACCCTTAATTGAAATAAGTCAATTGGTATGCCACTGATATCTGGAGTCTTCTGTTTTGCAAACGTTTCAGTGCAGCTTCAACTTCTTTCTTCATCACCATTGATTCCTGCTCATATGATATATCTTGACATTTTTAAGTGTCAGTTCATTTTGTAACAGTGACTTTGTGTATTCTATGTTCTTTGGATGCTTCCTTTTCTTTTTTTGGAAAAATTGTTGCTTAAAATTCTCAATAATTTTTAAAAATGGCAGGGAACAACTTTGTACATATACTCTCTAAAAATATTTCCTTCAAATAAATAACTGAAACTATAATTGATGTCTAAAATGTTGTAGGTGCCAATGCTATAAATGTACGATTCACACTCCTACCAAGACCAAAAGAGAGTGATTGTTTTATCTGTTCCTTTTTTGTATTCTATTGAAAGATTGATTTTGTTAAATCAGTTGAAAAGAAGCCAAAAATAGTAATGATATTAATCTTTTATCAGTCACATAAATATTTCAGATAATTCTATCTGGCTTGATAATTTTGTCTAAATTTGGTACATTTGTAAAATGTTCTTAAAAATCTTTATAGAGTCAAATTTATTAAATCTTTGTGGATTATTATTTTAGTAATTTGCTTAGTAATGCATATTATGTTGTTTTTGTTGTTGTTAGGTGTTGTCGAGTCATAGAGGACTCATAGTGACCCTGTGAAAGAAAGGCCTGAGCACTGTTCATAGAGTTTCTGGAGGCAAGCTCTTTCAGAAGTGGATGCCACTCCTGTTTCCAGGCTTGTTTTAATTAGGAAGCTCCAGCAGACACTGTCAGCCATGGGTAACCATTATCAATGTGGCACATCAGTGTCACAGTGTTCAGCATCGCAGCAACCACGAGTTACCTCTGTACAGCAATGCACAGACCAGTTGGTACTGATCTAAGGTCTAATCCATTCTTACCTACAATGATTAGCTGTTCTTGATGCTAATTTGCTTGTTTGTCTTATGTCAGATATTTTCCATATTTTCTTTCTATCCTAAGTTGAGGGAACTTGTGATATGATCAGTTTAATTATGCATATTTACCAATACATTACAATAAGCATTTTCACGCTTTTTTCTTACATTTTCCTCTCTCTTGCTAGAACTATTCCTGCTTATGCCTTCTGGATGGCTTCCCATCTTCCTCTGAGATGTTCCATCTCTTTAAATTTTTGTTTTACTTTCAAAAGTCTACATCTTTAAAATTATTCTTATACAATTTAACAATAAGTTTCTTCATCTTTAATAACTAGAATGATAGAACTCTCACAGAGTTGTGTGAGGTGAAAGAGCTAATACTGACATCCCCCTCGTTATGAATGGAAGCCTTTCATAAATGTGTCATTAAGTCAAATTTGTTGGTAAACTGAGTGAGAGTCATATGGGTTTTATTCTACTTTAGTTTAGAGAAATGAAAAACTCAAAGACTTTCCAAGGATTTAAATGCTGTACACACAAAAAGTGAAGATGATTGTGATAAAGAATAGTGGACAGAAGGGAGTTAGTTCAATTCTTTCAAAGTGAAGGTAAAGTGATACAACAGTAAAGGGCAATTATGATCTATTTCTAAGTCCAATATTCAAAACTTGAGACGTGTATAGAAAAATAACTTTTCACAGTGACTGCTAGAAAGAAAGTGCCACCAGAGTCCCCTCAGTATATTTATTATAGGGAGTTTTGGTAGCTAAGAGTCAAGAAGCTGCACTGTAATCCTAAATTCATGTGGAGCGATCTATATCTCTATCTCTCTCTCTCTATCTATCATCTATCTATCTATCTATCTATCATCTATCTATCTATCTATCTATCTATCTATCTATCTATCTATCTATCGAGGCTCAATGTCAAGAAGACAAAGATTCTCACCACTGGACCAATTGGCAGCACCAGGATGGATGGAGAAGAGATTGAGATTGTTCAAAGCTTTAGTCTGCTTGGCTCCACAATCAGCACTCTTGGAACCAGCAGCCAGGAAATTAAAAGACGTATTGCAATTGGAAAGTCTGCTGTTAAGGACCTCTCCAAAGTACTCAAGAGCGACAGTGTCTCTCTGGAAACTAAGGTGCATCTGGTACAGGTCATGGTCTTTGCAATAACTTGTTATGTGTCAGAGAGCTGGAGGACAGAAGAATTGATGCTTTTGAACTTTGGTGTTGGAGAAGAGTGCTGAGGGTGCCATGGACTGCTAAGAAAACAAACAGATTCATCTTGGAGACGGTTTAACCGGGCTGCTCCTTGGAGGCAAGGATCCTAAGACTTAGTCTGACATATTGTGGTCATGTTGTAAGGAGAGACCAGTCCTTGGAGAAAGACATAATGCTTGGGATGGTGGCAGGCAGGCGCAGGATGGGAAGACCCTCTGGGAGATGGATTGATTCAGTGACTGGGGCAAACGGGATAAGTGTGTCGGAGACAGTGAGATTGGCACAGGACAGAGCAGAGTTTAGAGCTGTTGTACATAGGGTCACTATGAGTCGCAAGCGACTCCACGGCACATAACAACAACATCTATCTATCTATATCTATCTATCTATCTATCTATCTATCTATCTATCTATCTATCTATCTATCATCTATCTATCTATCATCTATCTATCTATCGTTATGTCCTGTAGAGTCTCTTGCAACTCATAGTGACCCTATGTACAAGAGCCCTAAACCGTGCTCTATCCTGTGCAAACCTGATTGACTCCAACACACCTACTCCCACTACCCCAATCACTGAATTGATCCATCTCATCAAAGGTCCTCCTCTACTGCTCTGTCTCTCCACTCTCCCAAACATTATGTCCCTCTCTCCAAAGACCGGCCCCTCCTTACAACATACACAAAATATATCAGATAAAGCTTCAGAATTCTTGACTCCAAGGAGCAGCCCAGCTTCACTCTCTTCAAGACAAACATGTTTGTTCTAGCAGTACACGGTATATTCAACACTCTTCTCCAGCACAACAGTTTAAAGGCATCAATTATCTATCATCTCTAATCACTGTCCAGCTTTCTGATGTATAGCATGCAATGCGAAGACTATAGTCCGTATCAGGTGCACCTTAGTCTCTAGGCTGACACTGATGCTCTCAGTACTGTGGAGAGGTCCCTCACAGCAGACTTTCCCAATGCAATTCATCTCTTGATTTTCTGGCTGCTGGCACCAAGAGTGTTGACTGTGGAGGCCAGCAAACCAAAACTGTTAACTATCTCAATCTCTTTACCATCCGTACTGATGCTTCCAATTGGCGCAGTGATGAGAATCTTTGTTTTCTTGATGTTTAGTTTCAATCTGTATTGAAGGCTACAGTCCTTGACCTTCTGCAGCAAGCTCAGTTTCAGCAAGCAAGGTTGTGTCATCTGCATAACATAGGTTGTTGATGAGTCTTCCACCAATCCTGATGCCACATTCCTCCTCCTACAGGGCAGTGTCTCAGATGATCTGTTTTGCATACAGATTGAAAAGGTATGGAGACAGAATACATCTCTGGCAGACACCCTTCCCAATTTTGAACCATGCAGTGTCTCCTCACTCTGTTCTGACGAGTGCCATTTGGTCCAAGTATAGATTTTGTATAAGCACAATCAATTCTTTTCAGAGTCAGCCACAGCTTGTTGTGATCCACACAGTCAAAAGCCTTTGCGTAGTCAATAAAGCACAGATATATATATTCCTCTGGGACTCTGTGCTTTCAACCAAGATCTATCTAACATTAGCTATAATATCCCTAGTAACACGGTCTCTTCTAAACCTAGCCTGCACATCTGGCAGTTCTCTGTTAATGTGCTATTCCAGACATTTTTGGATAATTTTCAGCAGAATCTTGATTGCATGTGATATTAATGATATTGTTTGATAATTTCTGCACTCCGTTGGGTCACCTTTCTTTGGGATGGGAACAAATATCTATCTCTTCCAGTCAACTGGCCAACTGGCTGTCCTCCAGATTTCTTGGCATAGCTTAGTGAGCACATCCAGGGCAGCAAATGTTTGTTGAAATATGTCAGTTCGTATGCTGGAGGCTTGTTCTTTGACAGTTCTTTCAGTGCAACTTGAACTTCCTCCTTCATCACCACAGACTCTTGCTTATACGTTATTTCATGAAATTTTTCTGTGTTAGCCAATTCTTTCTGGTATAGTGACTCTGTATATGCTTTCCATCTACTTTTAATGCTTCTTGGATCTTTTAACACTCTACCCAAAACATCCTTAAGTATTGCCGCTCTTGGCTTGAATTTGTTTTTCAACTCCTTCAGCTTAAGAAATACTGAGCAAGTTTGGTCTTTTTTATTTTCTGACTCCAGCTCTTTGCACATTTCATTATAGTACCTTGCTTTGTCGTCCCGAGCTGCCCTTTGAAATTTTGTGTTCAGTTCTTTAATTTATGGATTTCTTCCTTTAACTTTGGCTTCTCAGCATTCTAATGCAAAATATATATATACAAATAGTTACAGTTATAGTCTAATATAGTTATAGTCTATATATAGTTACTATCTATATATAGTTATAGTCTCTATATATTACTGTCTATATATAGTTATAGTCTATATATAGTCAAAGCTTATAGATATATGTAAAGTTATAGTCTATATAGTTATAATATATATAGTTACAGTATACATATAGAGAGACTTACAGTATATATATAGTTATAGTATATATACATATAGTATTTATGCAGTCATAATATTTATAGTTATAAATATATACAGTCATTATATCTATACACATATATAATTATATATATAACTATATGTACATATTAGAGATTTTGTATAGGGAACTTGTTCTACATGTCTGAAATCTTTTAGTTGTCTTCTCGCATTTAAATAAGGCCCTGTGCACGTATTTGGGGTGCTCCATGATCACAGACAAGGTGTGTTTTCTAGCAAGCTTTGGGCTTGCGATGGCCACCGTTTTACTGGAGACCTTTTAGTGTAAAAATGTGATGGAATTTTTCTTCTCCTGAAGGCTTTTCATTTCATAAAGGAGAATCTTCAGATGTTTTTTTCAGTAGGGTGGATAAATGCCTTATCACTGCAAATGGTACAATTTCCACACTTCTTTTGTAATTTTTTTTCCTAAATGTCTTCTTTTTATGTTATTGTAAGTAAACCAGTTTTATTAATCTTGGAATCTTAATTACTAGTGTAGAAAAATATTACTTCATTTATAGTCTTATATGCTGCATTAAGTAACTCAAGTAGTGAAGGGAGTAGTTTCCTCAGTTAAGTCAGTTCTGTCCTGGACTGGTCAGGCGAACACCAGAAGCTGTCTGGTAAAGAATGGAGGAAGTCACTCCCCTAACCATTTTAAGTGTGATATATAAAATGCACATCTCTTAAAATAGTTATGTGATATTTGTATTTTATTCTATTATATGATGTATTGCATTGCTGGATTTGTGATTGTAAAATCCTGTATTCTTTTATTTTTTAATTTTTTTTAAATCCTGTGTTCTTGAGATAAAAATCTACTCAGTTGTGATGTATAATTCCTTTTATATGCTTCTGAATTCAGTTTACTACTGTTTTGTTGCGGAATTTTGCATCTACATTCATAAGGAAGGTTTATGTGCAATTCCTTTTTCTGTGATATTTTTGTCTGATTTGTGTATCAAGATAATTTTAGCACCACTGAGTGAGTCAGAAAACTTTTCCTTTTTATTTCCTTCCTTCCTTCCTTCCTTCCTTCCTTCCTTCCTTCCTTCCTTCCTTCCTTCCTTCCTTCCTTCCTTCCTTCCTAGCTTCCTTCCTTCTTTCCTTAGGAGAATTTGTAAAATATCAGTGTTAATTATCTCTTTAAAGTTTCATAGAATTCTCCAGCAAAACTTTCTTTGTGGGAAAATTTTACATTTCTCTAGGCATGTTTGTGTGTGTGTGTTTTTTTGTTTTTTTTTTTTGTGGTAAAAGCTAACTTATTCATTCATACTGTGTCCTATTTTTTTCTTGAAGTTGTTGTGGTTGTTGTCATTGTTATGTGCCATTGAGTCGTTTGTGACTTATAGTGACCCTATGTAGAATAGCCCTAAACCCTGCTCTATGCTGTGTCAATCACATTGCCTCTGACACACCAATGCCAATTACCCCAGTCACTGAAGCAATCCATCTCATAGAGGGTCTTCCCCTCTTGCGCTGTCCCTCCACCCTACCAAGCATGATGTCCCTCGCCAAGGACCTGTCCCTCCTTGCAACATGCCCAAAGTATGTCAGACGAAGCCCCAGAATCCTTGCCTCCAAGGAGAAGCCTGGTTTAACCCTCTCCAGGATGAATCTGTTTGTTTTCTTGGCCGTCCATGGTACATTCAATACTCTTTCTTCAGCACCACAGCTCAAAGGCATCAATTCTCCTTATGTCCTCCCTAGTCATTGTCCAACTCTCTGATGCATAACAAGTGATTGCAAAGACCATGGCCTGTATCGGGCACACCTTAGTCTCCAGAGAAACACCGTTGTTCTTGAGTACGTTAGAGAGGTCCCTAACAGCACACTTTCCCATCGCAATACGTTTTTTGATTTCCTGACTGCTGGTGCCAAGAGTGTTGACCGGGAAGCCAAGCAAACTGAAGCTGTGAACAATCTCAATCTCTTTGCCATGCATCCTGATGCTACCGATTGGTCCAGTGGTGAGAATTTTTGTCTTCTTGACATTGACCCTCAGTCCATACTGAAGGCTGCAGTCCTTGACCCTCTGCAGTAAGTGCATGAGGTCCTCCTCAGTTTCAGCGAGCAGGGTTGTATCATCTGCATAATGGAGATTGTTAATAGATCTACCAATCCTGATGCCACAATTCTCCTCATAGAGCCCAGCCTCTCGGATAATCTGCTCTGCATATAGGTTGAAAAGGTATGGAGACAGGACACATCCCTGGCGTACACCCTTCCCAATTTTGAACCATGTAGTGTTACCCTGCTCTGTTCTGACAACTGCCTCCTGGTCCAAGTATAGGTTTCACATTAGCACGATTAAATGTTCTGGGATTCCCATTCTTCTTAGAGTCAGCCACAGTTTGTTATGATCCACACAGTCAAACGCTTTTGCTTTTAAAGCAGTTGTCTCTTAAATTAAGATTCTTTCATTTTCAGGAATACAGTTTTTTGTATTATTAAGCTAATTTTTTTTTGTTTCTATGAAGTCATTAGTAGTATTCTTCCTTATTCCTGATTTTAGTAATTTTCATCTCTATTAAATTCAGTCATTTGAACTGATTTTGTTAATTTTGTCTTTGTTTGTTTCTGTTCTAATAATTGTTTTGTCCTTTGTAGTTAGGAACTATGATTTGTATTATTTAAATCAGTTTTTTGGACAAAAACAAAGTATAAGACATGTAAACCTCAACAACGTATGCATCCTCCTGTGGTTGAGAAACATCTCAGTAGTAAGGAGTCGGCACTGCCAACCCAGAGGCACGTGGTTAAGAGTGCACCCCCTGCACCATGGGAGAAAGATAGACAATCCCTTCCCATGCGATTTATTGCCTCTGAAAACCCACTGGGGGATATGAATCAGTTCCATTCACTCCAGCAGTATATAACAACAACAGTTGGACTGTAGTATAGAATCTCAACAGATATATCTTCACGTTTCCTGAGTCTTTTTTGTTTATTTATTTTTAAAATTGTGATTTTGTGGAAAGTTTACAGAAAGGGTAAATTTTCATTGAGTCATAGATAGAAATTTTTTCCCTATCCCCACTCCCCAATTTGCTTTGTAATGCTTGTCTTGCAGATTGTCAACAGCCATACACACAATCATCCCCTCCTTTCAGATAGTCAGTGTTCATTATTCATTCTTTCCCTGGTCTCCCCTCCCCTTCATCCATCCTATTTTTGTTTGGCTAGCTCAAAGTTACTGTTGTTCTCTTCCAGTGAATTTTTTGTTTTGGTTTTTACATCTCTTAACTCCAGAATTTCCATTTGATTTTTTTTTTTTTTGCCATTTCTATCCCTTTATTGATAATATATATTTGGTAAGTTGTTATTGGTATATTTTCCTCTGATTATTTAGACATATTTTGCTTTGATTCTTTCAATATATTTGTAATAGCTTATTCAAAGTTTTGTCTAGTAAATCCAAAGTCAGACTACTCGGGGAAAGTAGTTTCTACTGATTGAGGTTTTGCTTCTCTTGTTTTGGTCATACAGTTATTTTTATTTGCATGTCTCAATTTCTTTTGACTGTTAAAAATTTTAGATATATAATATCATATGTATGGAAATTAGAGATTGCCCTCCCTTATCAAGGTTTGTTGTTTAGTCATCAGCTAATTATTCATCAGAAATTTATTTAAATGTTTTCTATTAAGAAGTCTCTGTCTCACCCTTTGTTAAGGTGTGTGTGTGTGTGTGTGTGTGTGTGTGTGTGTGTGTGTCTTGGGATAAGTCTTGAATGCTCTGGCAGATCACAATTCTTCTTTAAGAATTCATATCTTGTTTCTTTGAGGTTCCAAAGTCTGTAGATACTGGGACTTTCACATGTCCTTCCTGGGCATGAAAATAGAATTGCATATACACAGTATGTTCTACATCCACAGATTATGGTAGAAATTTCAAAGACTTTTGTATATTTCATCCTCCAAATAATTCTTTTAAGGTTTTAATCAGGCTCTTGTTTAACCAAACAAGGACAATTGCAATGTTAATACATTGTCATGGACTATATTTGTGGATTTCCTGACATAAGTAAAATTTTCAAAAAATGGCAATACTCTATGAGTGTGGTTTTCCCAGGGACCTGCAAAATAAGACTAAAAGTAACACTCCTCTGTGGATAGAACTTTCACAGAAACTTAAATCCTTCTTCCCCACCCATAAATCCCCCACTGATAGCTGTGCATTTTTTGTTAGGTGCCATCAAGTTGAGTAGAACTCACAGCAACCTATGGACAAAAGATCTGAACCCTGTAATATCCTGTACCATTCTCACAATCTCTGATACACTCATTTATTGCCCACTGTATATCTCACTGAGGGTTTCCACTGTGCCGACCTTCCACTTTTCCAAGTATGATATCCTTTTCCAAGGAATAACCTCTCCTAGCAAAAGAAGATAAAGAACACACAGGTTCTCACAATATCAACAGTCAATATTATCATAGATGGAGAAAGGATTGAAGCTGTGAATAATTTAATCTTGGTTGGATCAACACTCAATATCCTTGGAACCAGCAATCTGGACATCAGGAGCCTATTGTGTTGAGCCAGCCTACTGCTGAGGACCTTTCCAAAAGCTGAACAATATTGATGTTAATTTAAAGACTATGGTGCACCTATTTCAGGTCATGGTATTCTCAATAACCTGCTACAAATTGGAGAGCTAGACAATGAATAAAGATGGGAGAAGAACAGATGCCTTTGAATAGTGGTGTTGGAAAAGAGTACTGAATATCTCATAGACTGCCAAATGAGGAAACAAACACGTTTCAGAAAAAAAGTGCAATTGGAATGCTCTTGGAGACAAAGATAGCAAAGTTTTGTGTTTCATACTTTGGATATGTATCTTGGCAAGTCTATTCCTTGGAAAGTGACATCATGCTTGGAAAGATGACAAGGCCTCGAAAGAGAGAAAGATTCTCAATAAGATGGACTGACATGATGACTTCAGGAATGGCTCTAGTGTGTCAAGATCAGAAGAATGGCACAAGATAGGGTAAGGTTCAGGTCGGCTATTCATAGGGTCACAATGAGTCATACTCGACAGCAGTTAACAACAACAGCAAGTAATATGTCCAAAGTATGAGAGATGAAGTTTCACCAATTTAGTCTCTAAGGAGCACTCTGGCTGCATTTTTTTCCAAGACATGTCTCTTCATTCTTTCGGCAGTCCACGGAATATTCAGTACTCCTCTCCAACACCACCACTAAAAGGTATCAATTCTCCTGCCATCCTTATTCACTGTCCAGCTCTCAGATTCATAGCAGGTAATTCAAAAGACCATGGATTGGATTGTGCATACCAGTGTCTTCAATCTGACATCCTCGCTTGTCAGTATTTTGGAGAGATCTCTGGTAATGAATTTGCTCAACAGGGACATATAACAGAAGTGACGATGGTAAGAATACATCATACAATAGACCTTAGTGTTCTTAGTAAGTTTCAGTTGTTTTCCTTCAGTAAATACTCTCTGATTGTTGCATATGTTTAGTTTATTCTAGAGTTCTGAAAATGCTGATTTTGACAATTTTTGTCAGTGTTTTATCATTACAGTGTATGCCAAATCCACAGAAATACTCACTCCATGATTCTGGAAGTCTCATTTTCCCAAGAATTTTTATTAAGGCACTGTTGTGGTTAGGTGCGGTTGAATCAAGTATGACTCATAATGACTCTATGAACAATGTATTCTCCTGTGCCATCCTTGTTATCTCGGACACGTTCAAGCAGTTACAATGTCAACTCACCTGGTTGGTCAAGAGTCTTCATCCCCTGCTTCACCTTGCCAATCATGATGTCCCTGGGAATAACCTCTTCTAGAAACACGCCGAAAGTATGTGAGATGAAGCTTCATCATCTTTATCTCCAAGGAGCACTCTGGCTCCACCTCTCCAAAATGTATCTATTTGTTCTTTTGGCAGCCCATGGAATCTTCAGCACTCTTCTCCAACACTACAGTTCAGAGTCATCAGTTGTTCTTCTGTCATCCTTAGTTATTGTCCAGCTCTCAGATGTACAGAAAGTGACTGAAAAGACCATGGCCTGAGTCAAGTGCTCCTTCATCCTCATACTGACATCATTAACCCTCAATAATTTGGATCTGTACCTGACTACAGACTTTCTCAGTGCAATATATCTCTGGACCTCCTGAAAGCTGGAACCAAGTGTATTGATTGGGGATCAAAGTAAGATGAAGTCGTTGACACTCTCAATCCTTTCTCCATCCATCATGATGTTGCCTATTGGGCTAGTGGCAAGGATTTTGTTTTCTTGTTATTGGGATACAATCCATACTGAAGGCTACAGTGCTCAACCTTCTGCGCAAGCACTTCAACTCCTCCTCACTTTCAACAAAGTTGTGTCATCTGCATAACCAAGGTTATTGATGAATCCTCTTCCAATTCTAATCCCACATTCTACTTTATATAGTCCAGCTTCTTGAATATTTTTCAGCATATAAATTAAGTAGTATAAGAAAGATTACAACACTGTCATACATGTTTCTTAATTTTAAATAATTCGGTGTAACCTTGTTCTATTTTCAAAATAGCCTCTAGGTATAAGTTTTCTTGAATTTTCATTCTTCTTAGTGTTAGTTATAATTTATTATGAGTCACACATTCAAATGCCTTTGCATAACCAATAAATCACAAATAGACATTCTTCTGGTATTCTTTGCTTTCAAACAGTATCTATCTGGCATCGGCAATGATATCCCTGGTACCACAGTCTCTTCTAAATTCAGATTGAACTTCTAGACTTTCTGTGTCTATGTTTCTGTTCTAGCTGTTTTAGAAAAACCCTAACAAATATTTTATTTGCATGCGATATTAATGATATTGTTAGGTAGTATATCCACATTCTGTTGTATCACATTTCTTGAGAATGGGACAAACACACACAGATCACTAGATTAAAAAGAACTGGCAGAAAGTGGTTATTTCAAGAAGCACCATATGACTAAGAGCCAATCTTAATGACAGATGTAGTTTTGCTGCACTGAAGGCATTGGCAAAAAATAAGTCCCCAAGAATCTATGGGAGACCAAGTGGAATATTTCACATGACAGATGCAGCCCCACACATGCTCACTATTCTATGCCAGGAAATCAGGAGGACAGATACCTGGCCAGTTTGTTAGAAGAAATTAGTATTTATTCCCATTCCTCAAAAAAGTGATTCACAGAATGTGGAAATTACAGAGTAGTATCACTAATTATATCACATGCAAATAAACTCTTGCTGATAATTATATAAAAGTAACTAGAGAATTTTACCTCCTCTTTGCCAATTTGGATACCTCTTATTTCCTTCTATTGTCTTATTTTCTCTAAGACTTCCAAAACAATATTGAATAAGAGAGGTGATAGTGGGCATTCTTGCCTACTTCCTGTTCTCAGCGGGAATGTCTTTAACCTCTCTCCAATGTTGGCTCTCGGGCTTGCAAACTTTTTACCATGTTGAAGAAATTCCCCTCTAATCCTATTTTGTTGAGTGTTTTAATCAAGAAAGGGTGTTTGATTTTGTCAAAGGCCTTTTCTACATCAATTGATAGGATCGTGTGGTTCTTGTTCTTTGTTTTGTTAATGTGATGAATTACATTAATTGTTTTTCTTATGTTGAACCATCCTTGCATACCTGTTATGAATCCCACTTGGTCATGATGAATTATTTATTTGATGTATCATTTAATTCAATTGGCCAGTATTTTATTTAGGATTTTTGCATCTATCTTCATAAGAGATATTGGCCTATAGTTTTCTATTTTGGTGGTGTCTTTTCCTGGCTTTGGTATCAAAGATATGTTTGCTTCATAGAATTAATCTGGGAGAGTTCCATCTTTCTCTATTTTCTGAAATAGTTTATGTAGAATTGGTAACAATTCTTCTCTGAATGTTTGATAAAATTCACTTGTAAGACCATCTGGTCCAGGGCTTTTTTTGGTTGGAAGTTGACATGATAGTATACCTAGAAAACCCTAAAGACTCAGCAAGAAAACTGCTATACATAATTGACCAATTGAGCAAAGTGGCAGAATACAAGATCAACATACAAAAATCAGTTGGATTTCTCCACAGTGACAGAGAATACAGAGCCGGAGCTAAGAAAAACAATACCACTCACAATACCTAATCGCAAGATTAAATACTTGGGAGTAAATTTAACCAGAAGCACAACGGATCTATTCAAAGAAAATTACAAATCATTACTACAAGAAACAAAAAGAGATCTGGAGAAGTGGAAGAATACTCCTTGCTCATGGATAGGAAGACTCAATATTGTGAAAATGGCAATAATACCAAAGGCAATTTACATGTTCAATGAAATCCAAATCAATACAAATAACAATCCCATTCTTCAATGAGATGAAAAATGTAATCTCCAGTTTCATTTGGAATGGAAAGAAGCCCTGAATAAGCAAAACACTCCTTAAAAATAGAAAAAAGTTAGGAGGCATCTCACTCCCTGATTTCAAATCCTACCAGACTGCCATGGTGGTTAAGACAGCATGGTACTGTTACAATGACAGACACACAGATCAATGGAATATAATTTAGAATACAGAAATCAGCCCATCTACCTATAGTCAACTAATTTTTGACAAGGAGATGAAATCAGTTAAGTGGGGAAATGACAGCCTTTTTAACAAATGATATTGGCAAAATTGGAAAGCTATCTGCAGAAGATGCAAACACTGGCACTATGCAGTATTTGTCTTTTGTGACTGAGATATTTCACTCAGCATAATGTCCTCCAGGGTCACCCGTTTTGAATAATATTGCATGAGTTCCTTGTTTTTCTATGCACTGCATAGAAATCCATTGTGTGAATATACCACAGCTTCTCTATCCATTCATTTGTTGATGGGCACTTAGCTTGTTTCCAGCTCCTTGCTATTGTCGAGATAAACAAAGTCGCGATAAACATGGGTGTGCATATATCTGTTTGGATGTCAGTTATGGTCTCTTTGGGGTATATTCCCAGTAGTGGAATTGCTGGGTCAAATGGTATCTCTACTTGGAACTTTTTGAGAAAGCACCACACCACTTTCCACAGTGGTTGAAACATTTTACACTTCCACCAACAGTGAATAAGGGTTCCAGTTTCTCCACAACCTTGCCAGCATCTCTTGCTTGCTGTTTTGTTAAATTTTGCTATTCTTACTGGGGTGAGATGATATCTCATAGTTGTTTTGATTTGCATATCTCTTAGTGCTAGGGATTTTGAACATTATATGCTTGTTGGCCATCAGAATGTCTTCTTTGGTGAAGTGTCTGTTCAAATTCTGTGCCCATTTTTCAATTGGATTATTTACCTTTATCTTGTTGTGGTGCTCAAGTATTTTATAAATTCTAGATATAAGTCCCTTATCTGACATGTCATTACCAACTACTTTTACCCAGTCTGTGCCTTCCCTTTTTACCCTGTTGGAGAAGTTTTTGATGTGCATAGGGATTTGATTCTTAGAAGGTCCCATTCATCTATTTTATCTTCTCCTGGTTGTAGACTTTTCAGGATGCTTGGAAGACTGTTTATGTTCTGGATTAGGACTTCAGAGTTCTTCCCAGCTTTTCTTGAATGAAGTTTATAGTCCTTGGTTTTAGTCCTAGGTCCAAGATCCACTTAGAGTTGTTTTTTGTATATGGAGTGAGGTGTGGATCTTCTTTGAGTCTTCTGCAAATAGTTTTCCAATTTTGTCAACACCATTTGTCTAAAAGGCTGTTATTTCCCCACTTAACTGATTTCATCTCCTTGTCAAAAATCAATTGATCATAGGTAGATGGATTGATTTCCAGGTTCTCAATTCTATTTCATTGATCTATGTGTCTGTCATTGTACCAGTACTATGTTGTCTTAACCACCATGGCAGTGTAGTAGGATTTGAAATCAGGGAGTAAGATGCCTCCTCCCGTTTTTCTATTTTTAAGAAGCATTTTGCTTATTCAGGGTTTCTTTACATTCCAAATGAAACTAGAGATTGCCTTTTCAATCTCGTTGAAGAATGGGAGACTTTCGCTTTCTTTATGCTGAGGACCAGTCCCTATTTCAAGCATTGATATTCTGCAGCTTGTGTTTCCAGTTCTCTTCAATTTCTGTAAACCAGGTTGTATCTTCTGCACAGTACATGTTGTTGAAGACTTTTTATCCATTCTTCATGCCACTTTCTTCTTCATATAGTCCAGTGTCTTCAATTTTTTACTCAACCTACAAATTGAATAAATACGGAGAAAGAATACAACCTGGACACACATCTTTTCAAAATTTAACCTGCAGTGTTCTTTTGTTCTCTTTGGACAATTTTTTGTCTACGTATAGATTTTGTACGAGCACAATTAAGTGTTCTGGGTTTCTTATTCTCTCAATGTTATGTATAATTTGCTAATATATACACAGTCAAATGACTTTGCATAGTCAGTAAAACACAAGTAAATATATCTTTTGGATTTTCCCTGCTTTCAGCCAAGATTCCTCTGACATCAGCACTGATATTTTTTGTGCTATAACATTTTGTGAATCCTACATAAACTCCTTGTTATGCATCAGAGAGTTGGACAATGACTAAGGAGGACAGAAGAATTAATGCGTTTGAGCTGTGGTGCTGCAGAAGAGTATTGAATGTACCCTGAACTGCCAAGAAAACAAACAGATTCATCCTGGAGAGGGTTAAACCAGGCTTCTCCTTGGAGGCAAGGATTCTGGGGCTTCGTCTGACATACTTTGGGCATGTTGCAAGGAGGGACAGGTCCTTGGAGAGGGACATCATGCTTGGTAGGGTGGAGGGACAGCGCAGGAGGAGAAGACCCTCTATGAGGTGGATTAATTCAGTGACTGGGGTAATCGGGGTAGGTGTGTCAGAGGCAATGCGATTGGCACAGGATAGAGCAGGGGTTAGGGCTGTTGTACATAGAGTCGCTATGAGTCGCAAACAACTCGATGGCACATAACAACAACAACAACAACTTAAACTCCTAAAAGTTCTCTACTGATGTACTTTTTTAGTAATTTTTAAATAATCTTCAGAAAGATTTTACTTGTAAGTGCTATTAATGGTCTCATTAAAAAACTTCCACATTCTATTGAATTCTCTACTGGGGAGTAGGAACAAATATGGGTCTCTTTCAGTTAACTGGCTAGGTAGTTTTCTTCCGTGTGGCATCTGTTTGATGAAATATGTCAGTTGATATTCCATTAAGTCCTTGTGTCATTTTTTTGGTAAATACCTTCATGCAGTTTCACATCTTCTTTCATTACCAATGGTTCTAGATAGCATGCTACTTTCTGAAATCATGCAGTGTCAACCAGTTCTTTTTGGTACAGTGACAATGCATCCCCCCCCCTTTTTAACGGAACTTTATTTATTACAAACTTTGACTGGCAGGTTATCTGGCACTCACAAGCTTGGTTATGTATTTAAACCTGCCTTCCAAACAGCTGCCTAGCAGTCACTTACTACTGCTGCTGCAAACAATAACTTTTCTTTGGAAAACAAACCCTATATGGGTGCTCAGTATCATCAGTATCATCAAGCTACTTCCAATATACTTGTTTCTAGAGGCCTACTCCAAGCAGAATTGATAGCTACAGAAAGTGGAAAGCTTATCAAGATCCAAGAAGATAAGACTCAGGTTGTCTTAACAAAGAGATTTTCTTTTAAACATCAAAGTAAAACTCAGCACTTCAGTGACCAAAAATCTGGAATCCACTGAACACTTTAGACCACAGAGTTAGGGTTGGGTTACACACACTTTACAAATGCATTACTTCCATCTGTTTAATTATTGGTGCTTATCAGTGTACCATCATCGAGTTGGAATAGAGCTATAGCTGACCCTCTGGCAGGTTTTCAGAGGCAATTAATCATTTAGGAGGAGATTGCCCGTCCTTCTGTGGAGCAGCTGGTGGCTGTGAACCGTGTGCCTTCAGGATTGCAGTGCAGCTTCTTCCTACTAGACCACCAGAGCTCTGTGTTCAAACAGTCAACCTAAAACTAGATAATAACTAGCTCTGCCAGAGCACCTACAGTACACAATATCACACTACAAACAGAAAGGAAGATTATCTGTCTAGGTTATTGTCAGGCCATACAGATTTCTTTGTTTTATTTATCAAAAGTAAAGAAAAAAATCCTTTGAAAAGATATTTTCTGAGAGAATGAAAGTGAAGCATCAAACACATATACAAGCTGGAGACTCATCGAGAACTCAGTAACCTTCATCCATGCATGATGTGTCCTTGTCATGTTCCAGAGGTGGCATCCCCCTGGTGACCACAATGCTCTGTCCTTAGCAGTGGGGTTGTCTTCATCAATACACAGACCAAGCTGATGATATTGTAGATTCTGTTGGCATGGTTCTGGAGATAGCACTTTTCAATCAAATTCTTCCTAATACCTTCTGCTCTGCTGCAACATCTCACAGGAAATATTCAGAGTAATATCCTCAGAACTCACAATGCCTCTAATAAAATTCAGGTACTGGGGATGAGCTTCTAACAGTTATCCATGATAAAGACCTTGCAGACATAAAGCTGAATGTTGCTCTTCATCCTGTTTTCAAATCTATCAAAAGGACCCCATTGTGGGACAAAGAGAAAGGCTTGGTGCGCTAACTGTCCTTCAATGGAGAAATACTTCACAAACAAGTGGGCCTCTCAGTCTCTGATCAGTTTCTTATAGAACTCTCTGTATTCTTCATTGGTAATGTCATTGGGATTTTGATCCAAATCAGATTTGTTTTGTAGAGTACGTCTTGGCCAATGTACTTTTGCTTGATCCTCTTGTCACCATTCTTTTTATCTTCTTCAACATCAGAAACAACATCCTCAATCTCAGGCTTGTCTTCAGCCTCCTTTTCTTCTTTTTCTTTTCCTCCTCTTTAGTTTCCTTTTCTTCACCCTTTTCATCATTCACTTCATCTTACTTTATTTCCACAAAGCAAATAATTGGATAGGCTATAAACTGAGAGTGGGTTTTTTGTTTGTTTTTTTTTATAATCTCCTTCATTTTCCTACTTTACCTTAGTTTAATCTTCCTTCAGATTGACAATAACTTTATTCCATGACCTGCGCCTGTCCTGATAATGAAAGAGCTGCTCAATGAGGACTCCTTGGAATAATGCTCGTTGTTGTTATGGTTGGTGATAAATGTGGCCAGATAGGCAGAGTAAAGGCAAACGGTCAATAATGGAGATGCTGATCCAGCCTGCATGGCTTCCATGATGACATTGGTGCCCAACTTGGTGATAGTGCCAAAGATGTTGATCAAGTTGGCCTTGATCATCCAGATGGCTGTGTCCACTAGCATGAAGATTTTATTCTGCTTGTTGGGCATGAGATTGATGTGCAGCTCTTTCCCAAGTCCAGTTTGCTGCGGTTGGTCAAGTTTTCATAGCAATTCTTGTCCGAAGCATCTGAGGAGTTGGAGATAAGGTCCCCGAGGAAGATTTTTGTGTTCAAGTAGAAGGTGTTGATGGTCAGAGGCAGGAAATGTGTGATCTCAGGCTGGAAGGGGAAGGTTTCCAGTTTCTTTTCCTCCATGGACTGGTTGTGGGACTGAATCTTTTCTTGCATCTTGACAAGACAACAAGTGCTCCACAGTGCAACAGCATGAGGATGCAGAAGCAACTCTCAACTTCTTCTGATTCTTCCTGAATCATTTAATATTTTCCAAATCTTTTGCATCAATATTAAAAATTCAGGGTTTTATTAGTGCTTCGGAACTTTAAGATTGATAAATGCCTAATACATTCTTCTCTTTTGGTTTTCTAACCCCAGTTCTTGGTGCATTTTGTTGCAATACATTGCTTTCTCAAATTTTCCTTTGAAATTTTCTGTTCATCTCTTTTACTTCAGTATTTTTCCTTTTATTTTTGCTTTTCTAAACTCTAGATCAGCTAACAGATGCTGCCCTGCATATGCTCACAAAGTTGTGCCAAGAAATCTGTAGAACAACCACTTGGCCAACTGACTGGAAGAGATCTATATTTGTTCTCATCCCAAAGAAAGGTGACCCAACAGAGTGTGCAAGCTATAGAACGATATCATTGATATCACAAGCAAGCAAGATTCTGCTGAAGATTATCCAAAAACGACTGCAACAGCACATTAGCAGAGACCTGCCCAAGTCCAGGCTGGGTTTAGAAGGGCTTGTGGTACTAGGGACATTGTAGCTGATGTTAGATGGATCTTGGCTAAAAACAGGGAATACCAGAGAAATGCCTATTTGTGTTTCATTGACTATGCAAAGGCGTTTGACTGTGTGGATCATAACAAACTGTGGCTCACTCTTACAAGAATGGGAAACCCAGAACATTTGATTGTGCTAACGCAAAACCTACACTTGGACCAAGAGGCAGTCATTAGAACAGAGCAAGGAAACACTACATGGTTGGAAAGGGCGTATGTCAGGGATGTGTCCTGTCTCCATACCTTTTCAACCTGTATGCAGAACAGATTATCCAGAAGGCGGGGCTCTATTAGGAGAAATGTGGTGTCAGGATTGATGGAAGACCTGTCAACAATCTGTTATGTAGATGACACAACCCTGCTTGCTGAAACTGAGGAGGACCTTAAACACTTGCTGCAGAGGGTCAAGAATTGCAGCCTTCAATATGGATTGAGGTTCAATATCAAGAAGACAAAGATTCTCACCACTGGACCAATTGGCAGCATCATTACGGATGGTGAAGAGATTGAGATTGTTCACAGCCTTAGTTTGCTTGGCTCCACAGTCAACACTCTCTTGGCACCAGCAGCCAGGAAATTAAAAGATGTATTGCAAAAAAAAAAAGATGTATTGCAATGGGAAAGGCTGCTGTTAGGGACCTCTCCAAAGTACTGAAGAGCAATGGTCTCACTCTGGAGACTGAGGTGTGTGTGATACAGGCTATGGCCTTTGCAATCACTTGATATGCATCAGAGAGTTGGACAATGACTAGGGAGGATAGAAGGAAAATTGATGCCTTTGAGCTATGGTGCTGGAGAAGAGTATTGAATGTACCATGGACTGCTAAGAAAACAAACAGGTTCACCCTGGAGAGGGTTAAACAGGGCTGCTCCTTGGAGGCAAGGATTCTGAGGCTTCATCTGACATACGTTGGATATGTTGTAGGAGGGACTAGTCCTTGGAGAGGGACATCAAGCTTGGGAGTGTGGAGGGACAGCACAGGAGAGGAAGACCCTCTATAGGTGAACTGATTCAGTGGTTGGGGTAATTGTGATGGGTGTAGTTGAGACAGTGCGATTGGCATAGGACAGAGCAGAGCTTCGGGCTGTTGTACATAGGGTCACTATGAGTCACAAGAGACTCGACGGCACATAACAACAACACTCTAGTGCAATTTTCATAGTCTCGTCTGACATCCGTTTTGTCCTTTTGTTTCTCCTGTGTCTTTGTAGTAACTTTTGTGGGGTTTTGTTTTGTTTATGGGTATGTTTTTGATGTCATTTCACAACTCATCTGTTCTTTCATTGTTTTTGTAGTTCACAGGTGTTCTGTGATCACAGCTTGCAAAAGGCAGAGACTCACCAGAAATGTGGAGATGAAGGGCCAATGGCTCTATCAAGTGAATGGTAAAATCGAGCTGTCCTGCCCTTTTATTACAGAAGAGGTCAAAGCAAACAGAAAAAAAGTCATGTATACTTTTCACAGTATTATTGATTATAAAGTAATTAATATAATTAATATTATGGATTATAAAGTAAACAAGGTTCTGTGTTCTTTCTCTTAATCTTATTACAAGAAAGCAAATGGGTAAGTACATCTGATCAAGGACTGTTGATTTGAAATGTGAAGTGTAACACCCTGCATTCCAGGAGATCTTGTTAGCAAGAATTCTTCTGGTATACTTAACCCTTTGGGGTAATTGACTCAGAAGCGTGCTAATGGAACTTAGAATTTGATCTGAGCTGTCTTCAACCCAGCTTCTACTCAAAGTTCCTTGTTTTCAAGGTTTTCAGGTGTTCCTGGAATATTTTCTGGTACAGCAGACTTCTTACTGTCACTAACCTTTCAGGCATCCTTCACACTGCTATTTATTCCATCAATTCTACTCTTGAGATTATTTTTAAAATCACGTGGGATAAACTCTAAGTTGTATTTTGGTTCTAATATAATTGTTTTAATTTTCCTCAATTTCAAATTGAACTCGTTCATGAATAATTTACAGTCTGTTCCACTGTCAGCTCCTCGTCTGGCTTTTACTACTGATATTGAGCTTCTCCAGTGATTCTTTTCCACATATATAGTCAATCTGATTCCTGTGTGGTCAATCAATTGAGGTCTATATGTATATTTTCCATTTATGTTTATTATTTTAAAAAGACATTTTATAAAATTAGTTTTTAGAGAGATGGGTGGCTCTGGTGGTGTAGAACATGAGGAATTGTGCTGCTACACCAAACCTGATACCTTTCTCCTAGCTTGAATTGACCAGCTGCTGTGAGGGAGAAGGAGGAGCAATCTCCTCATAGGCAGTTTATAGTCTTTGAAAACATGCTGGAAAGTAACCTATGAGTGGATCATAGCTTGATGACAACAAAGTGGGGTTTTAAATTTAATTAGAGTGAGGCAAGGAAAAACAACATTGAGAAATCATCTCACCCCAGCAAAATTATCAATATTCAATAAGCCATTGAACTAGCTTTTTCAATAAGACATTAAACAACAAATGCTGGTAAGGGTATGGAAAGATTGAAACTCTCATATATTGTTACTGGGCATGTAAAATGGTTCAACCACAGGGGAATCCACTGGACACCAATTCAGAAAAAGGGAAATAGAAATACTACTTGGTGCAGCAAATTCACTGTTGTTGTTAAATGCCGTCGAGTCGTAGGCGACTCATAGTGATCCTATGAACTTTCTTCATTTCTCCAAGTTCATAGGGTTTCCAGAGGCAAGCTATTTCAGAAGTGGATGCCACTCCTGCTTCCAAGCTTGTTTTAATTGTGGATCTCCACCAAACACTGTCCGCCATGGGTAACCAATATCACATTTGGCACATCAGGGTCACAGTGTTCAGCATCACAGCCACCTTGAGTTACCTCTGTACATCAAATCAACAGAGCAGTGCTATACCACCTAGAAGAATGTTTGACCAAAAACAATTGTGTATATTCCAAAGAAATAAGAACTGCAACACAAACTGACTTACCCTCATGTTTATTGTAACACTCTTTGTAACAGAAAAAAGTTGGAAATAAATCAAATGACTAAAGATACTGTGTCACAGACACCTAATGGAATATTACGTGTCACTAACTTGTGCTGTTAACTTAAGCTGTCATCTCTCTGACAGTTTGAATCCACCAGTGGCTCTTTGAGAGAAAGATGAGCAATATCCTCTCATATGATTTATAACCTCAAAAAACCCACTGGAGGATCAGCTGTGAGTTGGCTCCAGGTCAACGGCAAAGAGTTTGAGTTTAAAAAATGATAAATATTTTAGGGCATTATTTTCATCATAGGAGTATGCAATGAGGGTTGCAGAGTGGATTATATTTGGGGGT
>NW_006400037.1:668352-688350 GCF_000299155.1 Elephantulus edwardii
GTGCGGGGAGAAGGGTGCAACAATGAATGAATGGAATCCCAAAATCTCTGTAGATGTTCATTGAAATGAAAAATAAACAACCTAAATTTAAAAAAATGATCAAGAATTTGTGAAATATTGTGGAACACAGCTGAAACCAGCACAAATTTTGCTGTTATGTCAGTCATTAAAAAAAGGCAATTATGGTATAAGATCACTGATATAAAAAGCTTAGAAATGGTGGTTTACACACCAAGTCAATCTTGGAGGGCTAACACCGATGAGAAACAAAGGAGAGAGAAGGAAAAACAAAAGGAACTTCACTTTGTAACAGGTAGGGGAGAATCCTCTATGAGAAATTTCTGATCCAGCAAAGATTAAGTGAAGTCTTTCCACTATTAAAGATATACAAGAAAGAAAAGAAGTCACTTAATCAGCTCCTTCATTAATCACAAATAATGCCCTTCTTCTATATCAATGATACAAAAAGCTAATATTTCACTAATACTTTAAAAGTCACCTCATTTTCTATCATTGAAAGGGAGGAAAAGTCATATATATATTTTTATTTTGCAGGCTGAAAAAGGATATCCAAAATAATTAATATCTGTTCCTGTCACAAAGTTACTGGAAAATGGTGCTCTAATTCTTTAAACAGAGTTCTTTTAACTTCATTATGTTCTATGTTCTGAACACTTATTCTTTTCCACTTATTTTACTGCTTTACATGCAATCATTCATATATATTGTGTTTTATTCATATACATTTTATTTTATATATTCATGTATGTACATTGTATTTTATATAATGAATTACTATCAATCTATGTTTATTATTATCACCTATTTTTTTCAAGTCCTCATTGAAACTTCCCCTCATGAACTTGGGCTATCCTAGTGATTTCCCCCCTTCCCCTTTTTCTGCCCCATTTATCCCCTTCTCTTTTCGAAAATTTGTGTATCTTCCTCAGTTATCCTCCTAATTTCACAATAGTTTTCTTGCACAACATTATCCTTATAATATTGAGTTATTTCAGTCAGCATAATGCTGACTGGGAGACATTGACTAGGTTATACAGCATTCTACAAATAAATGTTTCTTAGTGTTGTATAATATTTATTATACAATGTACCACATTTTCTCAATCCATTAATCTGTTGGTGGGCATTTGGGCTGCTTCTATTTTCCTCTATCATCAATAACACTGCTATAAACATAGATGTGTGTGTGTCTTCATTTATATTTCAGTTTTTATTTCCTAGGGATATATTCCTAGCAGTACCATAGCTAGGCTATATGGGATTTCGATGTTTAGTTTTTTGAGGGAAAGCCAAACTGCCTTTCATAGCAGTTGCATTATATCACAATCGCACCAGCAGTGCATGAGAGTTTCAACCTCTCCCCATCCTCACCAATATTATTTTCTGTGTTATTGAAAGAAAGCCCATAGACTGGGGGGTGGGAACTACAGACTTTATTTTCACCCTGTTGGAGAAATTTTTTAATGCTCATAGAAATTTGATTTTATGATCATTTATTTTAAATCATTATTTAGTCAAAGGAAGATATAAAATCTAAGCTTTTTTCCCCCATTTTTGTTTGCCTTCACTATACCAGAAAGTCACTGGAATTTAAATTGGAGGACTATGTTCAAGTTGTTCATATTTCTGAATGTTGTCTCTAACTTGGAACACTAGACAAACTGCTTGATCATTAGCCTTGAACTTCATATTTCCCACTCATGACACACAAGCAAGTATGGCAGCCTAGCCTTCATAGATATTATTTGGAGAATAATCTGATTTTTTGAAAGTAGAAAACAAATCACAAACATAAAAGCTTGTTTATTAATAAATTTTAAAACATTACTGGCAAGTCAGAATCAATTTGGGTCATCAAATATTAAGAATTGCATGGGAGAGATGCCCATCTTTCTCCCATGGATTTGCTGGTATATTTGAATTGGCAGACAGTCACAACCTTCAGATTAGCAAATAACTCCTTACGGACTAGGCGATCAGAGATCCTTTGTTTACTAAAGCCACCATTAATTAAAAAATGTCAGTATTCTGATGCACTTTCCTTTTTCTGAATGGCACCTTCTCAGTTCCTCTCTTAAGATATGCCCAATTTTTCACCTCAGGCATTATTAAGATTGATTTTTGCTCTGCCACTGTTTTTCCTTTTATAACCAAGACTGTGAGACTTAAATCTTTGTATATCTCATTGGACATCCCAGTATTGGATGCAAACTACAGATGAACAAGTGGCACAGACAAGAGAGACCTTGGAAGACACACAGGAATCCTGTGGGCAATGTAGACCCTGCAAGTCATAGGCTAATGAATATAAACAAAAGCCAAGTATTCTGTTACAAAAAGTGTGTGGAAACTGTTGACCTCATTGCCTTAACCTTTTAATAATCAAAAAATGAGGCGATGCCATGAGATGAAAAACAAGTCAGAATTTAATTGTGGGTGAAATCTTGCATTTCAAGCAGTTTTTATAGAGGTGATTAGCTTGGTTGCAGCCATTAGTGACTGCATCTAAATGAGAATGTGCTTAAATGTTCACAGAGATGCCTGAATACATGTGATATTTTACATTAGAAGCTCCACATAAAGAAATACTTTGGTGTACTGATTTATAGCGCAACGTTGTCATTTGTTAAAAAGGAATAACTTTAATAATTGCAATAAGAAAAAGATAACTATCTAGAGAATACTTCATTGGCTTTTATTATTAAACCTATGTAGATAAAATCTTATTTAATTCAGTGTGATGGTGGTGGTCGTGGTGGTGATATGTTCCACTGAGTTGCTTGCCCTATGTACAATAGCTCTGGACTCTGCTCTATCTTGAGCCAACTTTATTATCTCTGATACACCTACCCTTTTTATGCCAGTCACTGAGTCACTCTATCTCTTCCAGGGTCTTCCTTTCTTACGCTGCTCCTCCACTCTTCCAAAAATGTCTCTGTCCAAGGACTGGTCCATTCTTGCAACATGCCCAAAGTATGTCAGACAGAGCTTCAGAATCCTTGCCGCCAAGGAGCAGCCTACTTTCACCTTCTCCAGCTCGAACTTCTTTATTCTCCTAGCAGTCCATAGTATATTCAATATACAGCACCACAGCTCAAAGGCATCAACTCTCCTTCTATCATTCCTAGTCATTGTCCAGATTTCTGATGCATAACAAGTAATTATGAAGATCATGGCCCAGATCAGGTACACCTTAGTCTCCAGATTGATGTTGCTCTTGAGTAATCTAGAGAGGTCCCTGACAGCAGAGTTACCCAAAGCAATTCATCTTTTGATTTCCTGGCTGCTGGTACCAAGATTGTTGATTGTAGAGCTAAGCAAACTGAAGATATTAACAACCTCAATGTCTTCACTCTTTGTCATGAGGCTGCCAATCAGCCCAGTGATGAGAATATTTATTTACTTGATGTTGAGCATCAGTGCAAATGAAGGCTGCAAACCTTGACCTTTTGAAGCAAATTCTTCAGGTATTCCTCAATTTCAGCAAGCAAGGTTGTGTCATCTGCATAACACAGGTTGTTGGTGTGTGTTCCTCCAATCCTGATGCCACATTCCTATTCATAGAGCCAAGTCTCCTGAATGATCTGTTCTGCATATAGAATAAATCGGGGGAAAATTAAGTTTAACATTTTAATATGGCTGTTAATTTCTGTACAATGCCAACTCAACATAGTACTACTGGGACACTTTTTCGAAAGCTGACAGCACAGTCAAAGTTTTAAAAAAATTGAATTATATATAAAAATCAGGAAGGTAGTCAATCAGGGATGCATCTTGTCTCCATATCTTTTCAATCTATATCATAAAAAATGATGCATAATGTGATATCAAGATTGGAGAAAGATGACACAACCTTGCTTGCTGAAACTAAGGAAGATTGGAAGTGCTTGCTGTAAAAAGTCAAGAACTGTAATTTTCAATATCAATTGAATTGGCAGTACATGATGAATAGAGAAGAGATTGAGATTGTAAACAGTTAGAGCTTGCTCAGCTCCACAATCAACACTTTTAGCACCAGCAGTCAGGAAATCAGGAGATGGATTGTATTAGGTAAATCTACTGTCAGGGACCTTTCCAGAGTACTGAGAAGTAATAATGTCAGTCTAGACACTAAGCTGCACATTATTCCATGGTCTTTGCAGTTACTTGCTATACATCAGAGACTGGTCAGTGACTAAGAATGACAGAAGAATTGATGCCTTTGAGTTGTGGTGCTGAAGAAGAGTCTGAACATACCACGGACTGTCAAGAAAACAAACATGTCTGTCTTGGAGAGGGTGAAAACAAATTAATCCTTGGAGGCTAGGATTTTGAAGCTCCACCTCACATACTTTGAGCATGTGGCCAGGAGGGACCAATTCTTAGAGAAGGACAACATGCTCAGAAGGGCGGAAGGACAGGAGGGAGCCCCAGAATGAGATGGATTGATACAGCATCTAGGTAAATGGGGATAGATATGTTGGAATGAGTCAGACTGGCTCAGGACAGGGCAGGATTCAGAACTGTTGTATACAGTTTCACTATGAGTTGCAGGTGACTCAATAGCACATAACAGCAACAATTATATATCTCTAAAGACCAAACACATTGTGTTTTGCATCAAAATTAGCAACAGTTTTTCCAAGTTCTGCAGTCATCAAAACAAAACAAAAAGTACATAGACATCTAGCACATTCTACTTTTAAAAAAACATAAAACCAAACCTCAGAAAACAATGAAGTTCTGTTATTGTTGTGGTACCTGCAGCCATTTTTAAAGCTCCTCATTCATCATCTGAAAAGAAAACATTCTAGAATAACATCATTAAAAAAATAGCTCTGATATAGCACAGTAACTATTATATATCATAAAACAGGCACAAGAGACTTCATATTTCCAGAGGTATTATACAGTACAGTCCTACATCTACAACACCAGAGGATACAATTAAAAAGGCATTATTTGAGACTTGATTCTACTTTCCCAGCAGAGGGCCCAAAGAATGACATGACATAGCTCCTGTAAAGAAATGTACTTTTTTAGATAGGATTTCCTTTCATTAGTGGTTCAGTTCTAAGTACTCACTACTCTTCGTGAACATCAGTTAAAAACTGTTAAAAATAAAAATCACATCCAAAATTTAAACAACAAAAAGATCATTGAATTTGTACAGAGAAGACCACATGGACGCAAGCAGCAGCCTCAATCTAACTATTGTTTTACTAAATTTGTTATGTTTGAATGGTGAGAGCTACACAGAGGAAAGGAGATGGCCATATAACACTTCAAAGCTTTGGTCCACAACCAAAACACCACATCATTTCAAACACAAGTGATAGCTAAACACTGCTTATTTGGAAACGAATGTTCAGGGATGCTGACACCAATCCTTAATCATCTGCTCACTCATCCAGGAAGAAGGGAGATCAATTATTGTACTTTGATCGCTTTCAACTCAATCACTATGTTACAAAATAAGCAAGCTACCATAATTAAAAATAAGGCACCTCTATTCAGCATCCTTTATCTTCAATTCATCACCACCAAGTCTACAAATGCTATAATCATATCCAGAGAACATAGGTAGCAAAGAAACCACATCTCCTACAGTAGCACATCATTCAGGATGAACTATTTCAGTGTATGATTATTTCCCTCATATTTCTGGTGTTTCAATCTAATTTACTAATAAATTATGCACTCCAAAAATGTATGCACATATTTGTATATAAATTCTGACTTAAGATGCATAGTCATAAACAAAATGCATTTTATATAGTAGGTGCAAGCTTGTAAAGCCTCTTTTTTACTGATGAAGCAGCTGTGTGTCAGTGTAAATTGCTCCTTTGCCCTTAGTGCATCTCGAAATTCTGGAGATAAGTAATGCCATGGGCCATTTTACCCCTTTTGCTGCTGCTGTGTGGCATCATCTGACTTCATTCTCTTCACCCCTATCCAATAAATAGAACCACAGCCTTAAAGATTTTATTTCTTCAATTTTTATTTGTTGTTGTTGTTGTTGTTGTTGTTATGTGCTGTCGAGTCTCCTGAGACCCATAGTGACCCTATGTACAGCAGCTGTGAATCCTACCCTGTCAGGAGCCAGTAAACATGTGGTCTTGTCTCCATTTCTGTTAGTCTGCTTAAATGTGTTCTGCTGTACATAGAGTTTTTGAAGGCCTGTTATGTTTTGGAAGTGAATTCTTTTGTCCTCATTTGTCTTAATGTGGATGCTTAGCTTTAGAACAATATCTGACAGGTAAGCATTTCATCAAGCAGATTGGTCCAATTCTAACAGGTCAGGTGGGCATGCCAGGTACACCGGGTGGTTTTTCTTTAACTTTTTCCTGACAGACACCAGGTAGATTGGTCAGTGTCTCACTGTCTACTTTATGTGCTTTGTCACCTATTTGTTTACCCTGTTTCTGTTCATAGAAGAACATGGAATGAAGAGAAAAGAGAACTCTTAATGATCTGTTAATGGTTCCTTTCTGATATGGGCATTAGCATGTGTTCATGTGTACATGACACATAATTGTACTTGTGAATATGTGTTTTGTCCTTTGTGGGCATAACACACTACCGCCCTTACCAGGAGGCTAGTGCTTCCAGTTCTGCTTCCAGGTAAAATGAAAAAGTTTAATGACTATTCAGACTACAAAGGAAATTCATTTTCCAGACCACTGATCTGGATTATGTCACCACTGAGCAGTTTAAAGCTAATTGACTCAGGGGATATCCTTGGCTTCAGCTAATGATGTCAAGATCCTTATTAGCCTTTCCAGTGATCAGATGAATAGATCAATGTGTACAATTTAAGTTTCCCTTATATGACACCTTCCATTTTCCCCAATTATATAGATTTTAGATACAAGTACATCTCCCCTTTGAAAAATAATTTTGTTAAATTCTGCAACCATTCCTTTCTGTTATCATGTTTTCATGTTTACCCCTTGAAAGGAGGACAATCTAATCTTCTGGTCAAACACAGGATGCAATTTTCCACTCAAAAATAATTATGAGAGCTCTAGTGGAACATAGAACACACAACATTTTAGTCACAGATGCCTCAACTCTTAACTGAATGAGAGTGTTTGAGATGTGTTTCTAGGAAATTTTGGAACTAGATATTGCAGATTAACCCATTTGACACATTAAAAGTGCAGCTTGTTTTAACATTCTTTCTTTAAAATTATCAGATGCATTCTCTTATATCTAATGTCTCCTAGTGTACATCAAGAATTATTTTCTATAATCAGATATTAAGAGGTATCTAGCATTACCTGGAACCCTTTGCCCTCTCAACCATCTGGACATCATAGGAGTACATCAGATGGACTTTGATGACTGGATGAGCAATCTTTTTCTTTTGGAAGTGTTCTTTTGCTTTATTGAGGAAGGCTGACTTCTCATACAGTGCTTTAATCATTGATTTTCCCATTTCTTCCTTTCATTACACTCTGTGCCACCAATACTCATAGTCCCTGACATTATCAATTTTCAAAGATATGTCTGATTTAGTAATGAAATGATTAATTAGCTGGGCCCCACTCCCTGGTTAGTGGCACAGTGTAAAGTACCTAGGTTTTAAAAGGCTACCAAGACCATTATGACTATTCATTTCCAAGTTGTTACATAAACAATAGAAACCAATATATCTGGGTCAAAAGCACCTGGAAGCACTTTATATGATATCACGTGGGTGTAGAGTGTGTGGAGAGTTATATAAAGCTGATTGGAAGCTAGACTCTGGCAGGGGCCTCATCCTGGCCAACCCAGCTTTACCACCAACCCTGCATTTTAAAAGAAAGGTATATGTTCATTTCATAACTAGCATCTGGTTTTCAGCTTGGCTGACTGAATGTTTAACAATCTGTGCACTCAGAATGTTTAAAAGTAGAGTGTTGGTGCTTGTCAGAATGGCAGGAAATATGGAGAAAGACACTCTAATGATAAAATGCATGTTGCACACAGAGTGTGGTAGGGATTTGCATAGTTCACTGGATAATGACAGGAAAAACAGGCAAACAGGCACCAAAACAGATCTTACTTGCTGCCTTATGGACTATCACCGCAGGATCAGTATTACAACCCATAACTTCCATATTCCTTCCTAGTCAAATCACAATCAAGCTAAATTGACATGTAATTAAGCTTTTAAAAGAAATGCCTTCTTTAAGTAATTTTCCACATTTAACATTTGAAGAATTCTTTTGTCTTGAAATATTTGTATTTGTGATGAATAGTAACAAATATGTGATTACACACATATACTTATTTAGTTATTCAACAAACATGTGTTAAGTGCCTAATCAAAGCACCATTCTAGCTCTGCAGATTATAGAATACAATAATAAAACCTTTCTACCCATGAAGATAACAATTTTTCTGGTAAGAGTAAGTATGCAATCAAATACATAAATTTTATAAAACATAATGCATGAGAATGAAACATAACATGAATGAAGAATAGTGTGAAACACAATGTATGTGAATTTTGTAAGCAAACCAATAAAATATATAAATATATTATGCAATGTTATTGCTATGTACTTTTAAAACAGAACAGACTCATTACTATACTTCCAACAAATTTTCAGAGACTGTAAATCACACTGGAGGATACTAATCTCTTTCTCCCATGAAGCAGCTTGTGGATTTGGCCTGCTTGTCTTTTGATTGGCAGCACAACTCCTTAACACTAAGTCATCAGAGCTCCCTTATTACATACTAGATAGAAATTAGCCCAGTGAGGAGAAACACTGTAGAGTGTAAAGGAACAGGAAATTTAGATGAGTATGTGGCTATTATTTTATGTAGAGTAGCCAAGGAAGGCCTCCTGGAGGTAGCAATGGAGCATACATTTAAAGAGATGAGAGGCGCCCAGAAGTCCATAGGAAGAATTTTCCAGACAGCAAGACTAGCAGGTGCAAAGATTATGAGGCAGGAGCAAATTGGTTAAATCAGAAAAAAAAGACACTTTTTAACTGGAATGAAGCTAGGCCTAAGAAGATAAATTATTTGAATCCAAGCTATAGTCTTCACAATTACATGCTATGCATCAAAGAGTTGGATGGTGAATAGGGATGATAGAAAGAGAATTGATGCCTCTGAGCTGTGGTGCTCGAGAAGAGTGTTGAATATACCATGAACTACTAGGAGAACAAACAGGTTTGTCCTGGAGAGGGTGAAGCTGGAATCCTCCTTGGAGTCAAGGATTCTGAAGCTTGGTCTGACATACTTTGGGCATGTTGCAAGGAGGGACTGGTTCTTGGAGAGGGACATCATGTTTGGGAGAGTGGAGGGACGGTGCATGAGAGAAAAACCCTTGATGAGATGGATTGATTCTGTGAGTGGCGTGGTGGGAAAGTGTGTTTGAGATGGCGAGGTTGGCACAGGTTAGAACAGCACTTAGGGCTTTTGTACATAGGGTGGCTATGAGTCACAAAGGATGGCGCATAACAACAACAACAAAAGAAATGGAAGTTATTTTAATGGATGAATAATAAATTAATACTCTATTTAGATTCCTGATTTTCCCTTCCATCTCTTTCATTCCTTTCTACATCCATCAACGTTGTCTATAATTAGATAACTATTGTTTTCCTTAGGTGTCATCAAGTGAACTACAATTAATAATAATCATACAGATATGAATCTTTCCTTATCCTGAACCGTAAATATCATTTGCAGCACGCTTAAGGCCATTGTTGAAGTCATTGCACCAGTCCATTTTTTAAAGTCTTTGTTTAACTATCTACATTTTCTAGCATATCTTTTTTACAAAGACTAGTCTTTCCTGACAATATACCCAAAGTATGTGAGATGAAATTTCACCATCATTGCCTCTAAGGAGCACCTTGGTTATGCTTCCTTCAGAAGAGATTTGTTTGCTGTTTCAGAAGTCCATGGAATATCCAATACTTTTCTCTAACACAATAGTTAAAACTCATTGACTCTTAGTCTTCCTAATTCTTTGTCTTCCTTACCTACTCTCTGACTTTCAGATGCTTAGGAAGCAATTGAAAATACTATGGTTTGCAACACAGGTACCTCAGTCAGTTGCACCAATAGAATGTGGAAATAATTGAATAACAATAAATATTATTACACACTAGTAAAATATTGCTCATGATTATTCAAATACAAAGGAAGCAGTACATAAAAAAGGAAATTCTAGAAGTTCAAGCCAGATAAAGAGGAAGCCATGAAATAAGGGATATTGTTACTGATACCAGCTGGATCATGAGGGAAAGAAGGAAAAAAGCACAAATATATTTACTTGTATTTAATTTATTAAACAAGGGCATTCAACTATGTGAATTATAAAAAATTACAGATAACATTAAGAAGAATGAAAATTTCAGAACACTTAGTTGTGCTCATGCAGAACTTGCACACAGACCAAGAAGCAATTGCTCGAATAGAACTAGGCGATATTACATGAATAAAATCAGAAAAAGTATGTTTTGTACCATTTTATTACATTTATTCAATCAGTACATGTTGTTGTTGTTAAGTGCTTTCGAGTCATAGACAACTCATAGTGACCCTATAAATAAAAGACCTGAACATTTGTATAACTTTATTTGCTTCTCCAGGTTCATAGGGTTTCCAGGGGTAAGCTATTTCTGAAGTGGATGCCACTCCTGCTTCCAAGCCTGTTTTAATCTGGGAGCTCCACCAAACACTGTCCTCCACTGGTAACCATTATCACATTTGGCACTTCAGTGCAACAGTGTTCAGCATCACAGCAACCACAAGTTACCTCTGTACAACAAATGGACATGGCAGTCTTTTTAAATTCTGTGGCTTTAGACAGAGGAGTGCTCTCTCTATGTTGGTGGGGGGAAGTCTCTGGGTCCTGTTTGGCTGGCTGGAGGCCTTTTGCTGGGAACCAATGGGAACCAGAAGTATGGGCAGACCTGCAGCCTTTTAAAATTGTGTGGCAAATCAGTACATAAGATAAATAATCTGAAAAGTTGGTATATATAAAGAAGAATGTAACTTCAGATTGGAAGGCTTATCAACAGCTTGTAATATGCAGATAATTCAACCTTGCTTGATGAAAGTTAAGGGGACTTTGAGTTACTTCTCAACACAAAGAAAGTAAAAATCTTCACACTGGACCAATAGGCAACATCCTGATAAGATTGAAACAAAGTTGTCAATGAACACTTGTGGAAGTAGCAGTCAAGAAGTCAAATGGCATATTTCGTTAGGAAAATTTTCTGTCAAAGACCTCTTTAAAGCACTAAAGAGCAAAGATTTAAGTTTAAATACCAAGATGTACCTAACTCAAGCCACACACACACACACACACACACACACACACACACACACTTCATCCTACATATGTGAAAGTTGGACAACAGATAAGGAAGACTAAAGAAGATTGGGTATATTGTGGACTGCCAAAAGAATAATCTGTCTTGGGGGAAATGCAGCCAGAATGTTGCTTACAGGTTAGATAGTTTCAGATAGTTTTGGCATCTTGTCAGGAGGGCTAGTCTCTAATACATCATTCTTGGGAAAATGGAGGATCAAAAAAGGAGAGAAAGATCCTCAATGAAATGGTCTGATTACAACAGAGAGCATGAGGCTCATGAAGGACTGGACAAGGTTTCCTTCTATGGTATATAAGGTCATTATGTGTTGGACCTGACTCAACAACACCTAACAACACTACCAAACTGGACATTTACATCGTCAAAAACTATATTATCAGAGAAACATCAAAACATAGTGCACAGAATATGTTATTGTGAGATGACACAATTTAAATAGGGCAGCATCAAAATGGAAAGTATCCAGAGAAGCATGAAGAAAAGTAGCAATTATTAGTTAGCAGCATGGTTGTTGTTACGTGCCATCAAGTTGGAAATAACTTTTAACTTGCGGAAATAACTTCTAACTTGCTCCCAATGAGTTTTTAGTGACTGAAAATTTTACAAGAATAAACTGTCCATCTTTCTCTCATGGATCAGCTGATATGTTTGAACTGCTTGCCTTTGGATTGGCAATACAGTTCCTTAACCATCAGACCACCGGTCTTTCTTGTAGTTATTTCACGTATATTATGATCTTCAGTTACTAATACTGTGTCTTCATTCTCACAACTGAACCAATTAGCAGCATCAGGATGGATGGTGAAGAGATTGAGATTATTCAAAGCTTTAGTTTGCTTGGTTCCACAGTCAACACTTTTAGCAACAGCAACGAGGAAATTAAAAGATGTATTGTGATGGGAAAGTCTGCTGTTAGGGACCTCTCCAAAGTACTGAAGAGCAATGGTGTCACTCTAGAAACTAAGGTGTGTCTGATACAGGCTATGGTCTTTTAAATCATTTGTTATGCATCAGAGAGTTGGACAATGACTAGGGAGGATAGAAGAAGAATTGATGCTTTTGAGCTATGGTGCTGGAGAAGAGTATTCAATGTGCCATGGACTGCTAAGCAAATGAACAGGTTCATCCTAGAGAGAGTTAAACCAGGCTGCTCCCTGGAGGCAAGGATTCTGAAGCTTTGTCTGACATACTTGGACATGTTGCAAGGAGGGACCAGTCCTTGGAGAGGTACCTTATGATTGGGAGGGTAAAGGGACAGTGCAGGAGAGGAAGACCCTCTATGAGGTGGATTGATTCAGTGAGTGGGGTAATCAGGATGGGTGTTGCAGACGGTGCAATGGGACAGAGCAGGGTTTAGGGATGTATGAGTCACAAGTGACTCGACAGCACATAACAACAACAATGCTGTGTCAATTATTTACTATATACTTCTGATTAAAAGGAAAATAAGTATTTTTTTTGTCTGTGTTGATCACAACAAATTATGGCTAACATTGAGAAGAATTGGAATCTTATTTAATTGTGCCCATGAGAAACTTACATCTAGACCAAGAAGCAAGGAAAGGAGCAAGAGAACAACAAAGGCTGAATCTTTTCTCCATACCTACTCAATCTGTATTCTGAGCAAATAATTTGAGAATCTGGGTTTTATGATAAAGAACGCAGCATTAAGATTGAAGGTAGACTCGTTAATGACCTGTGTAATGCAGATGACACACCCTGTTTCCTTAAAGTGAGAAGAACTTGAAGTGCTTTCTCCAGAAGATCAAGGACTACATATTGACACATTGTATGTTGGATTATATATCAGCATCAAGAAAATCATCACCACTGGGCCATTAGACAATAATAGCATGACAAATGGAGAGAAGATTGAAATTGTCAATTATTTCAATTTAGTTGGCTCCACAATCAACATCATTGAATCAGCAGTCAAGAAATCAAATGACATATTATGTTTGGAAAATCTGCTGTCAGAGACCTCTCAAAAGTGCTGAAAAGCCAAGTCATGTATTTCTTTTAAACAGTTCTTACCTGTAAGGCATCACTTGTATAACAACAGTTCAGAATAAAAGGTGCATAGCAGAGCGGACTGGGGGAAGGGGTTTGGAGGGAGGAAATTATGCAACCAAAAATGATTTTTTTTAATTGAACTGTGGCAGGTAGGAAGGAAAATATACAACAGTGAATGAATAAGAATTCAACTTTTCTGTAAACTTTCTTTAAAATCACAATTTTTTTTTTAAAAATAAAGTGCTGAAAAGCTTATAGACTAAGATGTGCCTGATGTAAACCATAGATTTTTCAGTTCTTTAGTATGGAGCTCTGGTGGCCTAGTGGCAAGAAGCTGTGTCTCAATCCCAAAGGCACTCAGTTCAAGCTGCTCTGCAAGAGAAGGATGGGCAATCTCTTCCTGTGCTGACTCTGAAAACCCACGCAAGGGTCAATTCTGACTCTGATACACAGCCACAACAGCATGTATCTAAAAGTTGGACCATGACTAAGGGTGATAGAAAAAGAATCAATATCTTTGAATTGTGGTGTTGGAAAAGAATGCTGAATATTCTGTTATTGTATGCTGTCGAGTCAGAACCAAACCATGCTGACCCTCCAGCGAGTTTTCAGAGGTAGTAAATCTTATGGGATGAGATTTCTCATCCTTTTTCCATGAACCACCTGGTGGATTTGAACTATATGCCTTTGAGATTGCAGAACAACTCCTTCCTGTTAGGCCATTAGAACTCCTTAAATAGCCTGTAGACTGACAAAAGAAATAACAACCCTGTTTTAGAGGAAGTGCAACCACGACATTCCTTGGAAGCAAGAATAGTGAATCTTCATCTCCCATATTTTGAGTATGTTGTTACAAAGAGCCAGCTAGTCCCTGGACAAGAACATTATACTTGTAAAAAATAATAGCAAGAAAACCCTACACCCTCTAAAACCTGAAATTATAAAAATTAGAGCAGAAATGAATGAAACAGAAAAAGAAAACAGAAAAACAATTGAAACCATCAACAAAACATGGAGTTGGCTCTTTGAAAAGGTCAATAAAATCGACAAACCACTAACCAAACTAACAAAGGAAAAGACACAAATAATCCAAATAAAAGATGAAATGGGCAAAACCAACTAAAATAAAAAGGCTAATGTTGGAATATTACAAAAAAATATACTCAAACAAATATGAAAACCTAGAGGAAATGGACAAATACTTAAAACTGCACAACCTACCTAAATTAACACAACCCAAAATTGAACAGCTGAACAGACCCATTACAAAAGAAGAAATTGAAAAGGTAATAAAACAATTTCTAGCCAAAAAAAGTCCTGGACCAGACGTTTTTATAAGTGAATTTTATCAAACATTCAGAGAAGCTCTGTCACCAATCCTATATAAACTATTTCAGAAAATTTTAAAAAAAGTTTAAATTCTCCTAGACTCATTCTATGAAGCAAACATTTCCTTGATACTAAAGCTTGGTAAAGACACCACCAAAATAAAACATATAGGACAATATCTCTCATGAACATTGATGCAAAAATCCTGGTTGAAATTTTGGCCAATAGAATCCAACAATACACCTAAAAAAATAATTCACTATAACCAAGTGGTATTCATAACAAGTATGCAATGATGGTTCAACACAAGAAAAACAATCAATGTAATTCATCACATTAACAAAGCAAAGAACAAGAACTACACGATCCTATCAATGGATGCAGAAAAGGCCTTTGACAAAATCCAACACCCTTTCCTGATTAAAACATTCAACAAAATAGGATTAGAGGGGAATTTCTTCAACATAGTAAAAAGTATTTATGAAAACTCAAGAGCCAACATTGTTCTTAATGGAGAGAGATTAAGACATACCCCTTGAGAACTGGAACTAGGCAAGGATGCCCACTATCACCTCTCCTATTCAATATTGTATTAAGTCTTAGTGATAGCAATAAGGCAAGAGAAGAAAATAAGAGGTATCCAAATTGGCAAAGAGGAGGTAAAATTATCTCTCTGTGCAGATGATATGACAGTATACTTAGAAAACCCTAAAAACTCAGCAAGAGAACTACTGGACATAGTTGACCAAGTCAGCAAATTGGCAGGATACAAGATCAACACACAAAAATCACTTGTATTTCTCTACAGTGACAAAGAGAATACAGAGTGAGAGCTAAGAAAAACAATACCCTTCACAATAGCTAATCACAAGATGAAATACTTGGCAGTAAATCTAACCAGAAACACAAAGGATCTATTCAAAGAAAATTATAAAACATTACTATAAGAAACAAAAAGAGATCTGGAGAAGTGGAAGAATACCCTTTGCTCATGGATAGACTCAATATTGTGAACATGACAATACTACCAAAGGCAATTTACACATTCAATGCAATCCCAATACAAATATCAATGCCATTTTTCAACAAGATGGAAAAGGCAATCTCTAATTTCATTCGAAATGGAAAGAGGCTCAGAATAAGCAAAGCATCTTTAAAAAAAGAAACAAGGTAGGAAGTTTCTCACTCCCTGATTTCAAATCCTACTACACTGCCACAGTGATCAAGAGAGCATGGTACTGGTACAATGACAGACACATAGATCAATGGAATAGAATTGAGAACCTGGAAATCACCCCATCTACCTATGATCAACTGATGTTTGACAAGAAGATGAACTCAGTTAATTGGGAAATGATAGCCTTTTTAACAAATGATGTTGGCAAAATTGGAAAACTGTAGAAAACTCAAGCAAGATCCATACTTCTCTCTATACACAAAACCCAACTCAAGGTGGATTATGGACTTAGGACTAAAACTAAGGGCTATAAACTTCATCAAAGAAAAGTTTGGAAGAACTCTAGAAGTCCTAATCTACAACATAAACAGTCTTCCAAGCATCCTGAAAAACCTACAACCAGGAAAGGATAAAACAGATGAATGAAACCTTCTAAAAATTAAATCCCAATGCACACTCAAAAATGTCTCTAACAGGGTAAAAACGGAAGCCATAGACTGGGGGAAAAAATTAGTAATGACATTTCAGATAAGGGACTTAGATCTAGAATCTATAAAATACTCAAACACCACGGCAAGATAAAGGTAAATAGCCCAATTGAAAAACAGACACTTCACCAAAGAAGACATTCAGATGGCAAAAAAACATGAAGAAATATTCAAAATCTTTAGCTTTAAGAGAGATGCAAATCAAAACAACTATGAGATACCATCTTACACCAGTAAGAACAGTAAAATTTAACAGATAAGCAAATATCAAATGATGGTAAGGTTGTGGAGAAACTGGAACCCTTATTCACTATTGGTGGAAGTGCAAAATGGTACATCCACTATGCAAGGCTATATGGCACTTTCTAAAAAGTTGCAAATAGAAATACCATTTGACCCAGTAATTCGTCTACTGGGAATATACCCCAAAGAAACCATAACTGCCACCCAAGCAGATATATGCACTCTCATGTTTATTACAGCTTTGTTCACTATAGCAAAGAGTTGGAAACAACCGAAGTGTCCATCAACAAATGAATGGATAGAGAAGCTCTGGTATTCCATACAATGGAATACTACACTGCATTGAAAAACTAGGGTCTCATGAAATATACAAAATGGGTGATGATGGAGGACATTATGCTGAGTGAAACACCTCAGTCACAAAAGGACAAATACTGCATAGGACCACTGTTATAAAACAGGACTGACATCAGGGTTGAGGGGAGACTGAAAAAGAGGGGATAAATAATGTATGCTGCATTGAAAGAGATGAAGGAGAGAGCTGTTTAAAAGGGATATGTGATTAGTTATTGTTGTCATAACAGGAGTCCAGAATGAAGGCTGCGTAGTGGAGTGGACTTTGGGGTAGAGATTGTATAACAATGAAAGACTTTTTCTTTTACTTAAGAGAACCAATTGAGTGGGGGGACGTTGGGCAGGGAGAAAAGTGTAACAATGAATGAATGGAAATCCAAAGTTTCAGTAAACTTTCATTAAAATTATTTTTTTTAAAAAGGGGAAAAGAGAAGGATCAGCATAACAGAGGAAGACTCTCAACACGAGAGATTGACACAATGAGTGAAACAATGGCCTCAAGCATATCAGAGATAGTGAGGATGGCACAAGATAGGACAAGGCTCAGATTCACTATTCATAGGGTCACTATGAGATGTAGTCAAGTCAATGACACAGCACAACAACATTAATGAATTAAGGAGATAACATCAAAGTTTATTCAGAATCTAGGAATCAGTTTGATACAGAGTTACTAAGAAGGTCTGGTGATGCAAGGGTTAAATGTTCAGTACTAGTTGTTGTTGTTGTTGTTGTGTACTGTCGAGTGAGATCCAATGCATAGCTGATCCACAGGGTGAGTGTTCAGAGGCAGTTAGACCCATATCTGGCCCTCCTGGGTAGGTTTTCTGAGGCAGTTAAAGGTACGGAGGATATTTCCCAACCTTCTCCTGAGGGGCTGGCGGCCTAGAACAGTGTGCCTTCGAGACTGTGGCTCTGCTTCTTGCCACTTGGCCACCAGAGTAACCAAAAGCTCAGTACTAAGCAAAAAAAAAAAAAAGTCAGAAGTCAGAAGTCACTCTGGAGGAGAAAAATGTAGCAGTCTGCTTCTGTAAAGATTAAACTTTAGGAAGCAAGTCTATTCTGTCCTGCAGGGTTATTTTTGAGTCAGAGTCAACAGCAATAAGTTTTATTTTAAGGACATGTGACAGACAGCCTCTATAGTCAGACCACTGGAATCCTTCCTTAAAGCTAGCAAACACAGATCATTTCCTTCATCGCCTATTGTTTTTTGTTTTGTTTTGTTTTTTTAAAAGCCACTAGAGTAAAACATTCTTCTAGGTCGTATATCCCTGGGTGTGTCTACTTGCTGCACAGCGGTAACTTGTGGTTGCTATGAAGCTGAACACTGCCACACTGATGTGTCAAATGTGATAATGGTTACTCATGGCGGACAGTGTTTGGTGGAGCTCCCTGATTAAAGCAAGCTTTGAAGCAGGAGTGGTGTCCCCTTCTGTAATAGCTTGCCTCCGGAAACCCTATGAACCTGGAGAAAGGATGAAAGTCACACAAGTATTGAGGACTTTCGCTCATAGGGTTGCTATGAGTCACCTACAACTCGACGGCGCTTTAACAAAAACAAAGTCCATAGTCTCAAGGGTTTTAGTCACTATTTCGCCAGAAAGTCTGCTTTTCTTTTGTACTTTTAGTATTATTATTCTACGTTTCCTTCTACTCTATTCAGAGACTTCTACTATCTCCTTTTAGAGTGGTTAGTGATGGCAGTTGGGCACCATATGAGACTACTTCTTCTAGTCTTGGGGGTGTGGAAGTTGAGGTTCCTTAATGGTTTATTAATCCTTTTGTCTAATTATTTCAACAAATCTTTGCTTTTCTTCCCTCTTCTTTATTCCAGACAGGGAGAGACTATTTTTTTTTTCTTCCTTATTGGTGCTTCTGATGTTCTATTTAAAAAAATCTACCCAGTTAAAAATCATCAAGATGCTCTAATGTGTTCTATTTCAGAAACCTTAACTAGATTTCATATTTAAATACTAGTTTCATACTTAGGTCTCTAATGTATCTCAATATACACATACAAATGTTAATTTGAGATATATCATTCAGGCAATTACTCTGGAGGCCTGACTACACATAGGGTTGTGCCAAGAGGCTCAGACACGGCAGTGTAATCTCTGCCTCTCACTTATCCTGTGCTGAAGCAACCCTCACAGCTGCAAAAATTAATGGTACTTCCAAAATCCCTTCAGAAATCAGCAATATAATAAAGGTACCATCAACATTTTTAAAAGGACTTTAAGGAAAATATTACAGCAATAATATGGTCTTTGAAACTGGACAATGGAAATTCTTTTACAGAAAATCTTCTGAGATTCCAATCCAAATGCCTATTCATTTTTGAAAAATAAAAGAGATCAATGAGCCCCATTGATCATGGCCATTTGAAGTAATTTGGAGCCTTGATAATGTGGTTGTAAGAGATCAGGAACTGAAATTCAAAACAGACTTTGGATTGGATCCTCAGTTCAACCTCAACTATATACACTTGCTCAATAATTTCTTAGATATTTTCTATTCCATAGATTTGTCTTTATGTCCAAACTAAGTGGAATATTGTGTCTGAAACCACATTTCTGCTTCACAGTTGTCACAGTCTGTACATAACTTGATTGATTGAAAGTCATCAATTAGAAAAGTTAAAGTATAATTCCTTTATTAAATGGTGAGATCAGAAACCAGAGGACAGAGTTAAACAAAGCAGGAGTAAATAGATCATACTGGCAAGTGGAGATCAAGTTGTCAGGAACCTGAAATTTTCCTTTGGAAATATATCAAGAAGAGAAGCTCACTACTTATGACACCCATTCTTGCGGTACTTTTGGCCATATAATCAGGAAAGGTCACTTGCTAGAAAAGGACAGCATTAGAAACAAATATCTGTAAAAATATTGGAGTTAGTCCTAATCCACAACATAAAGAGTCTTCCCAGTATTCTGAAAACCTTACAACCAGGAGAAGATAAAATAGATGAATGGGACCTTCTAAGAATCAAATCCCTATGCGCATCCAGAAACTTCTCTAACAGGGTAAAAAGGGAAGCCACAGA
>NW_006400037.1:689302-691039 GCF_000299155.1 Elephantulus edwardii
AGAAGGGTGCAACAATGAATGAATGGAATCCCAAAATCTCTGTAGATGTTCATTGAAATGAAAAATAAACAACCTAAATTTAAAAAAAAAATATTGGAGTTGGAAACTCTCAGTAAGGTTGGCACAATAGCCACAGAATATTAATGTGTAAGGAGATAATATCAAAGCTTACGGAGAATCTGGGGATCAGTTTTATACACAGTAACTAACAAGCTCTGGAGATACAGACTGTTGACTGACAAAATAGACACAGAATAGCTCAAATATAATGATCATGAAGATGATGCAGGACTAGGAAAAGCAACATGCTTTTTTCTGTAATGTATGTATTCACATGAGTTAGAGATGATAAAAGGCCACCAATAATAACAACAAATCCTCCTCACCTTCTGACAGCATGTTGGTACAAGAAACCTTGTCCACAGAGGATAAATAATCTGAGTGTTGCAATACTGGGTAACTCAAAAGTTATTTTATCAGATTTATTTTTCTTCAATAAACATTTTTCTTGAGATTGAAAGAAATGTCTCATGAGCAAATAAGGAGTGGAGTGTAATAATTATTAGTCCAAAGGAGCAGACAGGAACTTAAACCTATCAATGAAAGATCAAGTTGTTCCATCCCATCATTAAATCCACTACTACTTAATGAGTATGTGCAACTTCTGCAATAAGCACTAAAGATTCACTCTGAGATGCTGATGCTCATTTACAATGTCAGTCAAGAAGAAAAGTTAGTATTTGCAACTAACTGACCTCTTCAACTAGAGAATGTGTTTGTAGTTGTTGAGATTGTAAGATGCAAATGCAACTTTATTCAAAATGTTTAAGATGTCTTTCATATTTTTATTGATTTATTTAAGAATACACCATCCTCTTCCCATCTTCCCCGCCCCAAGCCTTTAGATATCTAGAAAGATTGAGGGAAAACTTTAGGCCAAATTTGAATTCTAGACATACTACAAGGACTCCTGGAGAAAGTCCAAAGAATGTAAAATTCAATTATGCATTTGATAAGTAATTAATTTATGTCGGTTCTGTGCCAGACACTGTTCTCTAACACTAGGAATATGGTCGTGCATATTGAGTGGGCAAAGTCCTGCTGAGTGTTCGGTACATGGCAAATTAAGATAAATTAGTTCTCAACATTCTGCTTGCACTTACTGGTATCAAACAAATATTCCATGTGTCATATATAAAAGACAATAATACCAAGAGAATAATAGCACCAGTAAAAGCAATCAGTATTGTTCTTTCAAATGATAAAAATTTAGCTGTAAATTAGACAAAGTTTGGAACCTGGGGAACTTAGCATTTTTAACACTGATTTCTCCCCCTCCCCGACAGTAAAACCATAAGATTTGAACAAAAACATATTCTTGTTTTTGAGATTCAATTCTTTCAAATCATGAGAATGAAAATTATATCAACTATCAGAAGTATTTGTAAATGGTTAATAAATAATAAAATCAGCATATACAAAGAGATCTTCTATGATTGCAGCTCCATAGTAGGGCTGCTCTACTCCCTATAATAAAGCCTTTGCTGTCCATTAGCCACTAGGTTTCCCTTCCCTTGACTCGAGTAATGTTAATTTTGTGGGTTTTGTTAATTTTTTTAAATTTAGGTTGTTTATTTTTCATTTCAATAAACATCTACAGAGATTTTGGGATTCCATTCATTCATTGTTGCACCCTTCTCCCCACACAAGCCCCTCCCCCTTCCCCTCCCCCCGTTT
>NW_006400037.1:691323-695638 GCF_000299155.1 Elephantulus edwardii
AAAGGGACAAATGCTATATGGTGCCACTGTTGTAGAATGAGGCTGGCATTGGGGTGGGGGTAAGACTGAGAAAAACTGGATGAAAGATGTTTGTGGGGTTTTGTTAAAAATTTTTTTTTCTATTTTATATTGGTTTACTTACAAAGTTTGTATACATTGTTTTTCACACAAGATCTTTCCCATTTCCTTTGATAATTGTGTTTTGGTTGTAGGTCCCTGGGGAAAGAAGCTCATACTGAGTTACAGTGAAGGTTTCAATCCACCCTGCAGCTCTGCAGAAGTCTGTTTATCTATTTCCTTAAGATTGCTGTTAGGAATCAGCATAGATTTAAATGTGTTTCCCCCATAATGCATGCACATAATAATATTGTTTGTTGTTGTTGTTGTGTGCCATCGAGTTGCTTGCAACTCATAGCCACCCTGTGTACAACAGCCCTGAAACCTTCTCTATCCTGTGTTAACTTTACTGTCTTTGACACACCTACCCTCATCACCTCAGGCACTGTATCAATCCATCTCATCCATAGTCTCTCTCTCTTTCTTCATCCCTCCACCCTCCCAAGCATGATGTCCCTCTTCAAGGACTAGCCCCTCGTTGCAACATGCCCAAAACATGTCAGAAGACACTTCAGAATCTTTGCCTTCCAGAAGCATCATGGCTTCACCCTCTCCAGGATGAACCTGTTTTTTCACCTGGCCATCCATGGTATATCCAACACTCTTCTCCAGCACCACAACTCAAAGCCATCAATTCTCTTCTTATCATCCCTAGGTATTGCCCTGCTTTATGATGCAGCAAGTAATCCCAAAAACTATGGACTGAATCAGGTGCATCTTAATCTCCAGTCTGATGTCATGTCATTGCTCTTCAGTACTATGGAGAGATCCCTGACAGGTGACTTTTCCAATGTAATTAATCTCTTGATTTCCTGGCTGCTGGTAGCAACTGTGTTGATTGTGGAGCCAAGCAAACTAAGGTGTTAACAATCTCAATCTCTTTACCATTAATCATGATGCCATCAATTGGTGCAGTGATAAGAATCTTTGTTTTCTTGATCTTGAGCTTCAATCCATATTGAAGACTTCAGTCCTTGATCTTCTGAAATAAACACTTCAGGTCCTCCTCAGTTTCAGCAAGGAGGGTTGTGTCTTTTGCATAGTGCAGATTGTTGATGACTTTTCCTCTAATCCTGATTCCATATTCCTCTTCATATAGCCCAGACTCCCAGGTGATCTGTTCTGTATATAGACTGAAAAACTATGGAGACAGAATATATCTCTGGCATACAGCCTTATCAATTTTGAACTGATTCTGATGACTGCCTCCTGGTCCAAGTATAGGTTTCTCATAAGAACAATCAAATGTTCTCGGATTCCTATTTTTCTCAGAGTTAGCCACAGTTTGTTGTGATCCACACAGTCAAATGTCTTTGCATAGTCAATGAAACACAGATAGACATTCCTCTGGTACTCTCTATTTTCAGCCAAGATCCATCTAACATTAGCTATACTATCCCTAGGGCAACCACCTCTCCTAAACCCAGCTTGCACATCTGGCAGTTCTATGTTGATGTGCTGTTCCAGTCATTTTTGGATAATTTTCAGCAGAATCTTGCTTGCACGTGATTTTAATGATATTGTTCAATAATTTTCACACTGTGTCAGGTCACCTTTCTTCAGAATGGGAATAAATATAGCTCTTTTCCAGCCAGTTGGCCAGTTGGTTGTCCTCCAGATTTCTTGGCACAGCTTAGCAAGTGCATCCAGGGCAGAATATGCTTGTTGAAATATGTCAATTGAGATGCCTTCAATTCCTGGAGCCTGTTTGGGGTTTTTTTATTTTTTAATTTTTTTTTGCCAATTCTTTCAGAGTAGCTTGAATTTCTTCCTTCATCACCATAGGCTCTTGCTTATATGTTGTTTCATTAAATTCTTATGTGTCTGCCAAATCCTTCTGGTGGAGTAACTCTACATACTCCTTCCATCTTCTTTTTAATGTTTCTTGAATCATTTAATTCTGACCAAAGCATCCTTAAATATTGCAACTTGTGGCTTAAATTTGTTTTTTAATTCCTTCAGCTTAAGAAATATGGAGTGAGTTTAACCCTTCTAATTTTCTGACTCCATCTCTTTGCATATTTCATTATAATACTTTGCTTTGTCTTCCTGAGCTGCTCTTTGAAATCTTCCATTCAGCTCCTTAATTTCTTATGTGAAAATTTTGTAAAGGCCTTCTATTACATGATAAACCAAGCAGCTGTAAAATAATTAAGGGATGGAAAATAGCACCTTTAAAAGATGGAGCTCTTGTGGTGGAGTGGTAAGGAGCTGTCCTGCCAACCAAACCACAGGTTCAAATTCACAAGTTACTCTGCAGGAGGAAGATAAGCAATCAAATTCTGTGCAATTTACAGTCTCTCAAATTGTATTACAGGGTCAGCTACATCCATGCCACATAACAACAATCTCATCATAGCTCTGAAACTAAGAGAAGTGTACCTGGAGTGAGGCCTGTTAGCATTTTTCATCTCACAAGATAAAAAAAGGGAAGAAAGCTAGCAGAGAAGAGGAATTTCAGTACCAACAAGGAAGGAAAGCGATTTCTCAATCCATTTGTCTTTTAATGAACATTTGAGCTGTTTCAATTTTCTTGTGGTTGTGAAAAATGCTGAATGTTGGTGTACAAATCTCTGTGTGTACTCAGTTCTATTTTCCTTGGGATCTATATATTACTAGAAGTGGAATAGCTGGATCAAAAAGGATTTCTCTGTTCAGCTTTTTTAGAAAACATTAATATTTGTAAACTTGGACTTTGGTGGGAAATCTGCAAGGACAGTGGAGGGACTGCGGGGCCAGGACTTGTGACCCAGCCTTCCCAAACCCCTCTGCCTACAATTTGTAGGTACAGACTACAGTTTCCAGAGGTCTGTGGGGAAACGCCATCTCTGTAAACTTGGACTTTGGTGGGAAATCTGCAAGGACAGCAGAGGGCCTGCCGGGCCAGGGCTGTGACCCAGACACCCCACACCCATTTGGCCGGGAAGACAATCATATGTGCCACATCTATAAGATTTATCAACTTCCCCTAAAATACTCACGTACCATTGAGGATTAAGTTATGTGGGGAATCAAACTGGTTTCTGGCCTGAGTACGTAGGGCCTACTAACTCAAACAAAAGGGAGATCCTTAGCATATCCAAAGAGTGGGGAAGCTATTCCAGAAAGGGAACAACATACTTCCTTCTTCATTATTTAGGTTCCCTCGTGCCCCTCCTCACGTGCGTCAGTGTGCGCTTCCTCCCTCTCCACTCACGTGAGCATTGGAGTGTGCACCCACCCTCTACACATCTACTCTTGTTCTTGACCAACCTTCTTCTGAAGCAGTGACGTCAAATAAAAAACCAGCTACTGCCTCAGACACGAAGAACTCTGCCACACCAATGGCCTGTAGAAAGCAGAGTGCTTCACTTGTCCCACTAGCCCAAAGCAAGATATCAACCCCCAAAGAAGACACAGTAGCAATGGATTTCCTGAAGCCAGAAAGCCTGATGGAACTTTCTGACACTGATTTTAAGAGAACAATTATTGAATATTTTCAATGGATAAAAGAGAAACTTGATGAATTACAGAACAGTGCTAGCAAAGACCAGAAGGAGCTTAAAAAAACAATCAAAGCCAATGCAGAGAAAACAAATGAAGCATTAGAGGCATTGGAAAAACAAGAAACTATGATCCAAAATATGAAATCTAAGGTTTCTGATGCTGTCAACATAATGGAGGGACATACAAATAGAGGTGAAGAGATGGAAAACAGAATCAGTGAAATAGAACATAGAATTGTCACCACAGATCTGACCGAGAAAAAGCAGAATCCAAAAAGAAGGAAACAGAAAAAAGCTTAAGAATAATTTGGGATACCATTAAAAGAAATAACTTCCGCATCATAGGAATTCCAGAACAGGAAGAAGCAAGTAAAGGCACTGAAAAAGTTGTGGAAGAATTACTAGAGGAAAACTTTACAGGCATAATGAAGAATGACAGAATATATACTCAAGAAGCTGAGCGAACACCATATAGAATAGACCTTAAAAGAAAAACACCAAGGCACATCATTGTCAAATTTGCTAGAAATAAAGATAAGGAGAGAATACTAAAACCAACGAGAGAGAAACAAAGAGTGACCTATAAGGGAGAACAGACAAGATTAACTGCTGATTTCTCAGAGGAAACCATGCAAGCAAGAAGAGAGTAGAATGGCATATATCGAACACTTAAAGAACACAACTTTCAACCAAGAATACTGTATCCTGCAAAA
>NW_006400037.1:700339-702374 GCF_000299155.1 Elephantulus edwardii
TAAGAGTACGGAATGAGGGTTGCAGAGTGGATTATATTTGGGGTTGGGGGTGTGGTTGGGGGGTGTGCGGGGGAATTGTGTACCAATGAGGGAGTTTTTCATTTGCTTTTCAAGGAGAGGAGCAAACAGTGGGGTTGGGGGGGGATGGGCGGGGAGAATGAATGAATGGGATTCCAAAATCTCTGTAGATGTTCATTGAAATGAAAAATAAATAAAGATAAGAAAATGTCACACTACCTTCCAGAGTGATTTTACCACTTAACAATTCCACCAACAGTGTATGAGAGTTTCAATTTCTCCACATCCTCTTGAATATTTATTGCTTACTATACTATTCAACTTTACCACTGTTACTGGAGTGAAATAGTATCTCATTGTGGTTTTTATTGGCATCTCTCTTATTGCTGTATTTGATCATTTCTTCATATGTTTTTTTTTTGTCCATCCAAAAAAAATATCATCCTCTCTGAAAAGTTTTCCATGTTTTTGCACATTTTGTGATTGGAATATCAGTCTTTTTCTTGTAGAGGCCTTGTATTATTCTGTAAACTTTTGTTGTGAGACCCTTGTCTGAGGTGTCATCACCAAATGTTTTTTATCAGTCTGTAGGTTTTCTTTTCATCCAACTGGAAAAATAGGGACACAAGGTTTCAATATTTAGAAAACTTCTTTCAACAAATGGATTGAGAAAATATGGTACATTAACACAAGGGCATACTATGCAGCATTCAGGAGCAGTGATGAAAAAAATACTACATAGTATGAGAGAGGCTGAACAATATTAATTAAACAGAGTGAACTAACTCATTATCATAAGGACAAATACTATATGTGATTATTGTTGTAATAATAGGTTAACTGGTAAGATCTGTATAAAAGTCCGAAGGGTGAAGTGGAAGGAGTAGGCAGGTAGGTGGGGAGGGGAGAAATCACAGGTCACAGGTCACAGGTTTATTGGGCAGAGGGAGAGGATGAAGGAAATAGGAAAGATCCATAGGGGACCTGAAAGGACAGGGTCATAGCAGGTTTAAATCAATGGTGACTGGTTGTATAAAATGCAATTTATAGAAATGATAGTATGAAACATAATGTGAGTGAAAGAATACATGAAACACAATGTATATGAAGGAAACACAATGTATATAAATTTTGTATGCAACCCAATATTACATTTAAAAAAAAAAGCAATGAAAGGAGGGGAGGGGCGGAAGAAAGGAAAGCAGGACACAGACTCTGGATGCAGGTCCTATTGCTGGAACCCAGGGAAAGGCCAAGACATGTGGAAATCTCCATGGCTTTCCTACAGAACCAATAGAGAGTGAAAGTCCTTATTTAGAACCAGTACTCTCAATTTAGACTTTACACTCTGTATCATAAGAGAATAAATTCCTGTTTGTTAAAATTATCTACTTGCAACTTCTGTGTTATAGCAACACTAAGAGAAAAAAACAAATTGTCATCTATTAGGAGCCTACTTATGAACCTGAGGTTCTAGCAGATTTCAGAGGCTTTAAATCACATGAAAGGATATTGCTCATTCATTACTGGTGAATTTGAGCCACTAGAGAGGTGACACTTTTTAAGTTAACTCCATATCCATTGGAACACCAGAGGTATCTACAGTAGCTTTAAAAAGAGTGAAAACAAGTTAATGGCTTCACAATACCCAATCAAATCCCATGGCTCTCATGCTTTCTCAACCACTTCTGTTTTTTGTTTTTTGTTTTGTTTGTTTGTGTTTTTTTTTTTTTTGATCATGTGGTTCTTGACCTTTGCTTTATTGATGTGATTGATTATATTGATTTTCTTGTGTTGAATCAACCACTTAATTAGGGTGAATTGAGTGTTTGTTGGGGGGAGAACTTTCTATCTATGAGGTTGAGTTGAGTAATTGCAGATTTCCATTCTTCTACAACTTCCTGCATTTTGTTTCTGATTGACCTGTCCTTCAGTGACAGAAGTTTGTTGGTCTCCTACTATTCTGACGCTATATATTTCTTCCATCAAATCTGTTTTATGTATTTTGCAGCACTTT
>NW_006400037.1:703069-705561 GCF_000299155.1 Elephantulus edwardii
AAAATATAATACTTTTAGACTATTCTCTCCCCCATAGACTTCAATGCCGTAAACATATTTCATCCAGTTTTTCTCAGTCTTACCCCACCCCAATGCAATGCCAACCACTTCTGTTTTAATCCAACACCAAGCTTACGGCTCTACTGTTAGATCTAAAATATGTTGCGATGACCACACAGATCTCACAGAACCATATTCATGGTTATGGAGTTTACTAAGGAAATTGAAAAGCTGCAATTCAGGTTGGGAACAAGAAACAGCTCTTCAGTCAGAATAGCTTCTGAAACATGCCTGTTTTCCCTTTGATCTTCAGTCTTATGTTTTAGGTTGTGTTACAAAGTTCCCTTAGTTCAGCCAGTTATGGTGTTTCTCCTCAGGACTCCAGGAAACTTGGGTGAAGACTCTTGGCTCTAGCACCACATACCAGGAATCCCATGTCATCTCTCTCTCTTATAAGTCTTTGGCTCTCTGCTTATGCTGCTGTGTAAGCCCCAGACTGACTACTACAGGAATCTCTACCCTCAAAGCACACGTACTGCATTCTCATTTTTCCCTTTTTGATGGTAGTGAGATGTCACTTGTGCTGGTAAATCTGCTCAATTTAAACTTGGTTCTGTCAGAGAAAACAACAGGGAGGGTATCTGAAATAAATAAGGGGGGTGGTGTGTATATAAACTAATCATAGATTAGGTTGTTTGGTTTTTGGAGTTTTTTTGTGTGTTGGGTTTGTTTGTTCTTTTCATTCCACAAAGTTTAAATAAACAGTAAAACAGGAGTAGCTACAGCCTCAGCAGAAAGCCAGAGACAGAGCTGACAAGGAACTGCTGGCCCTTCTGAGAGCTGAATAATGAATAAGGATGAGACAAGAACAGATGCTTTTGAGCTGTGGCACTGGAGAAGAGTTCTGAATGTCCCACTGACTGCCAAAGAACAAACAGATTATTTATTGGAGCAAGTATAGCCAGACTTGTCCTGGGAGGTAAAGAAGACAAAGTTTCATCTCACATGCTTTGGGTAAGTTGATAGGAGAGACTAATCCTTGGAAAAGGACATCAAGTGTAAAAATGTGGAGGGTCAGTAAAGAAAGAAAGAGCTCCAATCAGATCGATTGACACAGTAACTGCAGCAATGGGCCAAATCACGTCAGAGGTATTGAGAATGGCACAGGATAGAACAGAGTTTAGATCTGTCATTCACAGGGCCACCATGAGTTAACTCAACAGCACCTAACAAAAACCAAAGTAAACACAAGGAAGCTCTAGTTTAGCTGTGAAGAGTTTCACTGCCTACCAAAAGTCATATAGTTTGAATCCAATAGCAATCTGCGAGAGAAAGATGGGCAATCTCTTCTAACGTGATTTATAGCTTATGCAACAAAGTTCTACTCTGACATATATGAGATCACAATCAGAATAAATTTGAAGGCAAAATATTTAATTTTGGTTTAATTCTGCTGGTATGGTGACAAGGACTGAAAGTATTTACGAAGACGTGGAATCACAACAGAGTAAAGAGAATGAAATAAGACAGATACTTACAGGAACTAGTGACTAATATGAATCATCTGTTTAAAACAAAGCTACATTACCTTACAAGTGGTGTTGTCCTATAAGTTTCTCCTCCTTGAGGAATTCACCATTTATATAAGTCATATGACAGAGAAAATCAAGAAAAAACAGAAAGTCACCAGCCAGATGAACAATGGGAAAGTGGTCTGAGAGTTCTGAGAAAACAATTTCATCTGAGACTACTTGTAAACACTTTATTGAGTGTGGCCTTGAAAAAAGTATAGCCTTTCCTATAACAAGACACAGAAATAAAGGGAGCAGTGTGAACAGTGACTTATCATATACCAAAGTGAATAGTAGGGAACACTGATAGCCTAGTGAGTAAGGATCTGTAATGCTAAGGCAAAGACAGGCAGTTCAAATCTACCAGCTGTTCTGGTGGAGAAAGATGAACAATCTCCTCTCATGTAATTTTCAGCCTTCAAAATCTAGTAGAGAGTCAGCTATGAGTCAGTTCTGGCTCAACAGCACTGAGAACTTAGAGAAAATGATATTCTTAGGGCACACTATAGAAATATTACTTTTCCAATACCTTCTATCTGTGAAGACTTTTGCAATACCAAAACATCCAAAATATGAGAACAAAGATTCCTTGTTTGTGTTAATATCTAATATCCATCGTGAAGTACAATATTGTCAGTGACAGGATAATATCTATATGCATACAAGGAAGTCCAGTGAATAGCACTATGATTCAAATATATGCACCAACAACCAGAGCCAAGGAAGAGAAGATAGAAGATTTTTACCAAATTTTACAATCAGAGATTGATCGAACATGCAATCAAGATGCACTGATAATAATGGGTGACTGGAATGCAAAAGTCAGGAACAAAGAAGAAGATTCAGTAGTTGGAAAACATGGACTCGGTGACAGAAATGCAGCTGGAGAGAGAATGATCGAATTTTGCACAATGACTTATT
>NW_006400037.1:707825-711092 GCF_000299155.1 Elephantulus edwardii
GAGTTTAGGGCTGTTGTACATAGGGTTGCTATGAGTTGCAGGCGACTCGGCGGCACATAACAACAACAACAACAACAACATTTAGTTAGACTAAGTACAGTTATTAGAAGAACTTTACAGTGTGTCTCTTGTTTATTCTCTAGCAACTGTTTTATCCTGTGTGATAATTTTTTTCACACAACATACAGAAAAAAAATAAATTTCTATCTTTGAAATTAATCTTCTGTTTGTACCAGGTATAGAGTCTCATAGATTGGGCTTTGTCAACAAAGAACACAACTTCTTGCAAGCATGACTAATGAATTCAGTTAAGGAATATCCACTTATTCAGATAAGACATTTCTTTTTATGATTAATCTTTGTAGAGTTTAGTATTGTATGTAAGAGGTTATTGTCTTTCATAAAGATTTAGTAAATACAAGACAAATAAACTACAATTATCTAGAAGCAATTTAAATGTCATTTTCTAAAGCCTGTCTTTTCCCAAGGACATGAGACTCCTTTATCCTTTGATGCTTGTCCATCATGTGAGATGCAAGGCCATGCTATGAGAGGGTGTCTGCAGGCTGATTGATTGTCCTTGCTGGCAATGTTTTCCCAAGGCAGTTTATCATTTCCTCAGAAAGCTGAACATAGAAATCTCATATAACCCTGTTATCCTACTGCTAGGGATATATCCCAAAGAAATCAGAACATTAGTTCTGACATGAATGGACACATGTATACATATATTCATAGCAACACTATTCAAAATGTTGATGTTGTTGTGTTGCTGTTATTTGCCGTCGAGTCACTTGCAACTCATAGCAACCCTATGTACAAGAGCCCAAAACGCTGCTCTATCCTGTGCCAACCTCACCACCTCCGACACACTCATTTTCACCACCCCAATCACATAATCGATCCATTTCATCGAGAGTCTTCCTTCCCTTCACTCTCCCAAACATGATGTCCCTCTCCAAGGACCAGTCTCTCCTTGAAACATGTCCAAAGTATGTCAGATGAAGCTTCAGAATCCTTGACTTGGAGGATTCCAGCTTCGCCCTGTCCACGACAAACCTGTTTATTCTCCTAGCTGTCCGTGGTATATTCAACACTCTTTTCCAGCACCATAGCTCAAGAAAAGCAAATAACCCAAAATATCCATCAACAAATGAATGGATTGAAAAGTTGTACATTCATACAATGAAATGCTAAGTAGCACTAAGGAATAATGATTTCATAAAATACTATAAAACTTGGACAACATTATGCTGAGTTAAATAGTTCAGTCTCATAAGGACAAATATTGCAGAAGGCCACTACTGTGAAAATAGGAGGATAACTGAGCAAGATATGTATGAAAGTTCAAAAGGGGAATGGGGGAGAGATCGCAAAAGAAGAGGAAGATGGGAAAAATCCCTGACAGAGGTTAGTGGACAGAGGGTGTGCGTGAAGGAATAGAAAAGATAAGAGCTTCAAGAGAATGGGAGATAATAGGCATAGATCAAAAGCAGTTAATTATATAAAATACAGTGTATATGAAACACAATATCTATGAACTATTGTAAGAAAATACTATAATAATAATAATAATAATGCTTTCCCATGAAAATGCTCTTCTTTAAGAAGGAGATTTTGACTCAAGTTTTTTATTATTATTTATTCTTCTAAGAAAAGAATCAAAACCAAGAAAACCTCAAGGCTTTTGAGATGCTTAAAGACTATGTGGGGAGAGTGGTGGTCCTCTGGCAGACTCCCATCTACCTTGCAGGAGAGCCAAATTCTGACCAGTGCACCTTAAGTGCAGCCACCTTCCTCTGTCACATTGGAGGCTTGAGTATTGGTACAATGCACAGAAGTTTCAGAGTTACAACACTGAGATGGAGTAGGAAGAAAGGTCTGGCAAACTGTTTCCCAAAATCCACTAGTGATAGTCTCCTAGTCAAATCCCACTGTGCATAGACTGCTTTGAGACAGGGCTGACTCAATGTCACTGACCATAACAGTTAAAGACCATAGCAATATTTTTGTGGGTTGTTGTGTACAGGTTTTTTTCCCTAAACTGTACTTTCCTCCCCCCTCCATGTTCATGTGGTTTTAAAATTTTTTTCAGCCTTACTTTTTATGTAATTTTTATATTTTCAATAAAGTTATAGAAAACTTTAAAACAAAACTATGATTATCTAAGTTATCTAGAGTTTTCTAACAACAAATCTTAGTAATTTAAACAGTAAAAATTAATTCTCAAGGAGCTCTGGTGCCTATTGGCCAGAAGCTGCACTGTAATCCCGGAGGTATGCAGTTCAAATCCACCAGATGCTCTGCTGGAGAAGGAGAGGCAATCTCCTCCTGTACCAGTCAGATCTAATTTGACAGCACACACACATAATAAAAATTTTTTAAAAAATTAATTCTCAGGACTGCACTTTTCAATTAGCATTTCTTGTGTCTCTGATTTCACTCAGGCTGTGTGGTCAGCCTGTGGAGCAGCTATGCCTGGATGACAGAGTGGCCTCTTTCTCTGGTCTGAAGACCTCAAGTATTCTTCCTTGCCAAGACTCTTCACAAGGTAGTCTCAGGGAATCCTTTCAACAGGGAGAGAGAACAGCTACAAGGTCTCCGGAGACCCAAGCCCTAGAACTCCCAGGCACTTCTGCCACATTGCAAAGCCCAAACAAGAGAGAGAAGCTCCACCTCGCCATGGAGGAAACCATGCAGCCAAATTGCAGAGGAGCTTGTACAAAGGGGTGGTGGGGCTCACCCATTGTCTCTGTGGAGCAGGCAAACTAAGCACATTTTCTACATTTTTAGTCAGCTCTATTTCAAAGAGTTACCTGTGTACTTACCTACATGTTGTTGTTTTGTCTTGGCAAGTCAAAACCAACACAGCTGAATTTCCCTCAGGTTTCCAGAGGCTGTAAATCACAAAGGAAGCTGTAAACTATGCAGGAGAAGATGGTGCATCTTAGTCCTATGAATTAGCTGGGCAGTTCAAACTGTCTGTCTATAGGTTGGCAGTGAAATTGTTCATTTTTCTCTCTTGAACTAAAAAAAAATCTAAGATATTTATTGTCTTACTCTATCCTGATTGTTGGTGCATATATATTTGAATAATAGTGTTATTCACTAGACTTCCTGTATGCATATAGATATTATCCTGTCACTGACAATATTGTACTTCAAGATGGATCTAGCAATGACTTTTTTAACTATGAAAACAACTCCATTTTTCCTCACCTTTTCATCTCCAGAGTAATATATCATATGGTCATCTGACTCAAACTG
>NW_006400037.1:713620-718975 GCF_000299155.1 Elephantulus edwardii
GATTCAGTGACTGGGATAATCGGGATGGGAGTGTCAGAGACAGTGCGATTGGCACAGGACAGAGCAGAGTTTAGGGCTGTTGTACATAGGGTCGTTATGAGTTGCAAGTGACTAGACGGCACATAACAACAACAACAACAACAACAACTCTATCCTGAAAAAAATTCTCTATCTGGAATATCTAATCATTAAATCCTCACCTTAATGAAATAGTTTTCTGGAAAATTTATAATATTATTGACCAATTAATTCAATATTTTTTAAATATGCATCTGTTTGTAATTTTATCTTATATTGATCTATTATATTTTGGAAGTTGAAGCACAAAGATTCTTAAAAATTACAAGCATAACACTTAAACCATCCACTGTTATTAGGGTTGTTTTTTTTACAAAATGTTTCCAAAGTGTATCCTGCTGAAGATTATCCAGAAAAGACTTGAGCAGTGTATTGACAGAGAACTACCAAAAATTCAAGCTAGGGTTAGAAGAGGTTGTGACACTAGGAACATTATTGTTGATGTCAGATGGATGTTGGGAGAAAGCAGAGAGTACAAGAAAAATGTCTCTGTGTTCCATTGACTATGCAAAGACATTTGACTTTGTGGATCACAATAAATTGTGGCTATCCTTGAGGAAAATGGTAATCTCAAAACACTTAATTGTGCTTATCCAAAACCTATACTTGGACCAATAAGCAGTCCGCAGAACAGAGAAAGGACACTGCATGGCTCAAAATCAAGAAAGGAATACATCAGGAATGTATCCTATCCCCATACTTTTTCAATCTGTATGCAGAACAGATCATTAGGGAAGCAGGGCTTTATAAGGAGGAGTGTGGCATCAAGATTGGACGGAGACTCATTAATAACCTACGATTTGCAGATGACACAACCTTGCATGCTGAAAGTGAAGAAGACCTGAAACACTTGTTACAAAAGGTCAAGGACTGTAGTCTTCAATATGGATTGAAGCTCAGCATCAAGAAGACAAATATTCTCACTACTGGGCCAATTGGCAGCACCATAATAGATGGAGAAGAGATTGAGCTTGTTAGCAACTACAGCTTGCTCAGATCCACAATCAACACTCTTAATACCAGCAGTAAGGAAATAAAAAGACAAAGTTGTCATCAACTTCTCCAGAGTCCTGAAGAGAAACGAGCTTTAGATACAAAGGTGTGCCTAATCCAGGCCATGGTTTTCTCAATTACTTGTTATGCTTCAGAAGGTTGGACAATGACTAGGATGACAGAAGAAGAATAGATGTCTTTGAGTTGTGGTGCTGGAGAAGAGTCTTAAACATACTATGGACAGCCAAGAAAGCAAATAGGTCTGTAGGTCTGTCTTGGAGAGGCTGAAACCAAGTCTCTCCCTGGAGACTAGGGTTTTGAAGCTTCATCTCACTTACTTTGGGCACATGGCTAGGAGAGATCAGTCCTTGGAGAAAGAAGGACATCATGGTTGGAAGGGTGGACAGACAGCGCAGAAGAGGAAGACTCCAAATAAGATGGATTTATACAGTAACTGGTGCCATGAGGGTTGGTGTGTCAGATTTAGTGAGATAGGCTTGGGAAAGGGAAGAGTTCAGAGCTTCTGTACATAGGGTTGCTATCTATTGCAGGCGACTCAATCAATAAAATTCTATGATGGATTTTGAAGCAGGCGTGGTATGCACTCCTCAAACAACTTGCCTCCAGAATCTCTATGAACTTTGACAAATGTAAATAGTTGTAGAAGGGCTTCAGGCCTTTTGTTCATAGGGTCGCTATGAGTCGTGTTAGACTTCTAGGAAATCAGCAACAAAAACAACATAGTAAAAATATTATTTTCTCTGAGATTTTAGTTTATCTTCCCCTCTACTGTATCAACCAGTACTCAAAATCATGCAATTTATATGCAGTTCACTTGCAAAGTTTTAGCTGGGATGTTTCTTCAATAGTATCAGTGCCATACGAAGCATTTCTTTATTTTTTTTCTCCCTCAAACCAGTAAACATCATTTTTACCAATCTTGTGGCATCAGGATTGAAGGAAGAGTCATCAACAGCCTGTGTTATACAGATTGCACAACCCTGCTTGTCGAAACTAAGAAGGACCTGGAGTGCTTGCTACAGAATATCAAGGAGTTTAGCCTTCAGTATGAATTGAAGCTCAACATCAAGAAAACAAAGATTCTTACCACTGGGCTAATTGGCAGTGGATAGTGAAGAGATTAAGGTAGTTACCAATTTTAGTTTGCTTGGCTCCACAGTCAATACTCTTGGTACCAGCAGCCAGGAAATCAAGAGATGAATTGCATTGGGGAAAGTCGGCTGTCAGGGAGCGCTCTAGAGTATTGAAGAGCAACGACATCAGTCTGGAGGCTAAGGTGTGCCTGATTCAGGCCATAATCCTCATAATTGCTTGCTATGCATCAGAAATCTGAACAATGACTAGGGATGATAGAGAATTGATGCCTTTGAGCTGTGGTGTTGGGAAAGAGTGTTGAATATACCATGGACTTCCAGTAGAACAAATAGCTTTGTCCTAAAGAAGGTAAAGCCATGCTACTCCTTGGAGGCAAGGATTCTGAGGCTTCATCTGACATACTTTGGCATGCTGCAATGAGGAACCAGTCCTTGGAGAAGGACATCATGCTTGGAAGGATAGAGAAACAGTGTAAGAGAGGACGACCCTCTATGAGATGGGTTGATACAGTGACTGGGGTAATGAGGGTAGATGTGTCTGTGACAGTAAAGTTGGTACAGGATAGAGCAGGTTTCAGGGCTATTTTACACAGGGTCAATATGAGTCACAAGCAACTCAATGGCACATAACAACAACACAAGAAACTTAATTTTACTTATTACCTTTTACTTATTTATTATCTTTTACTCTGCTTAATTTAACTAGTCTTTATGCCTATCTTCTTAATTTGGCATAGTAGAATTAACTATGCCATCCCTCAGTTGCACAAATAGGTGTGCTCAACAACTAAGTAAACGGTTAGGTGTCCACAACCATCCAGCTCCTGCAACAAAGAATAAATTCTCCACTTGGACGGAGAATTTCTACTCAGTGACACATGATGCCGCCATAGTTGGAATCAACTCTCCAGCAATGAGTTTAGTAACTGTGTGACAGGTTTTTGTTGGTTTTAGTGTTTGCCCATTTGTTCTGTCCACTTGCCCATGTCTTAAGCTCTATTTATTTACCAGAATAGATTAATTTGTGGTAATAATATAATTCCTCTAAAAGTATTTGATTGGCTGGAGTCATTCTCATCCATGCAGTCATTTGCTCTTTCTATCTATGAGTCTGTCATTTCCTAGTTTCACTGTCTTCAGTAGAATGGGAAAGAAAGACCATAGATGATCCTTCTGGAAGCTTCTACAGAAGTTGTGGAAAGAGGCTGAATTATGGGTGTAATTGTTTACACAGCAAATGTAATCAAACTGTGATCCTGCAGATACGATACAAATCTCCTAAGGCTCATGACTTAACAAACTTATTGTAGTCTAGTAAGAACAATGTCATTAGCTGTGAGCTGACCTCTGGTGAGTTTTCAGAGACTGTAAATCAGGAAGGGATCTTTCTGCCTTGAAGATGATGTATTTGATCTGCCTGCCTTTGGGCTAGCACTACAACTCCTTACTCACTAAGCCACCAGAGCACCCTTTCTTGCTTTAATTTTTATTTTATACTGGTTTATTTACAAAGTTTGAATACATAGTTTTTCACACTGGATCTTTCCCATCTCCTTCACCACCCCCACCTATCAAATTATGTGACCCTATGATTAACACTCCCCCCATTCTTGCTTTTAAGGTATGTGAAATTATCATCCTAACTAAAGAGACTGAAGGAATTGCTTTACTCCTCACATATTCAGTTGTGCATATGGAATGCATCATAAAGTGGAAATTAAGTGGTATTATGCCCCCAATCTGAAGTACCCTGGCAATGTATAATATTAACACAAAAATTATTTTTCTGTTTCCCTTATTCTTAAATCTACAAGATCTAAATATGTAAAGTGCCAAGAATAAAAAGAAATGATGTGTAAACATGATAAAACATCTGATACTTGGGGGGAAAATATCAGGCATCTGTCATTTCAACCTAAAAAAAAATAAAGCAGCAAAACAAAAATGGGATATGCTTTTTTCTTTGGGAAATGGCATTCCTAAAGCTAAAGTAAGAGGTAAAGTGTGGTCAGATGATAATTTTCTCTCTCTCTCTCTCTCTCTCTCTCTTTTTTTTTTAAATCTCCCAGTCCTGACAACAACACAGAAAGAACTCCTGTCTGTGAGCCAAGCATAAAACCACAGTTAATGCCTCAATCATTTCCATCTAAATCACCAAAACAGAGAAATAAAATGCTCGTTTATTCAAATTCTTTTTTCATTGCACATTTTATCTTCTATAAATTAAATCATTGATGTTAACTAGAAGGCACAACAAGCTGAAAGGTCACAGTGAGGTCATCTGTCATTTACTCTAATTTTGCTTGCGGGAGCGCCCAAGGTCACCTCTCTTCTCTAATGGTCTTTGAATAGTCTACCTGCCTTCTGGATCTCAGTAAGGAAGATTAGGAAAGTGGTAACAACATAAAGAAATAAAAGTCAATAGCATCTCTGACTATGAACAGTGTTGCTGTTAGATGCCATCAAGAAGAGTACAACTCATAGCGACCCTGTGAACAAAAGATCTGAACCGTGTTCTAACCTGTGCCATCCTCACACTTCCTGACACACTACAGCCCATTGCAGCAGCCACTGTGTCAATCCACCTGGTTAAGGATCTTATGGATCTTCTTCACTGACCCTTCACCCTTCCCAACATCATGTCCTTCTCCAAGGAACAGCACCTCCTAGCAACTTACTCAAAGTATTATCATTCTTACCTCCAAAGAGCACTCCGGCTGCATTCTCTACAAGGCGCACCTGTTCTCTTGGCTGTCCATGGGATATTCAGTGCTCTTCTCCAACACCACAGCTCAAAGGCATCAACCTTTTTCCTGTCATCCTTATTCATTGTCCAGCTCTAAGATGCATAGCAAGTAATTGGAATGTCCATGGCCTGAATCAGATTCACCTTAGTCCTCAAACTGACATTATTGCACTTCAATAATTTGGAAAGATCCCTAACAGTAGATTTTTCCCAGTGATATGTGTCTCTTTATATCCCGACCGCTGTTTTCAAGGATGTTAATTGTGGATCCAAGCAAGTTGAAGCTTTCCATCCATCATGACACTGCCTATCGGTCCAGTGGTAGGAATCTTCATTTTCTTTTTTTTAATTAAATTTTATTAGTTTTAATGAACATTTACAAAGATTTTGGGTTTTCATTCTTTCATTGTTGCACTGTTTTCT
>NW_006400037.1:721032-749013 GCF_000299155.1 Elephantulus edwardii
AGAAAGTGCCATACCACTTTCCACAGGGGTTGCACCATTTTACACTCCCACCAACAGTGAATCAGGGTTCCAGTTTCTCCACAACCTCGCCAGCATTTATTGCTTGCTGTTCTGTTAAATTTTGCTATTTTGACTGGGGTGAGATGATATCTCATAGTTGTTTAAATTGCATCTCTCTTAGGGCTAGGGATTTTGAGCATTTCTTCATGTGCTTGTTAGCCATCTGAATGAATCTTCATTTTCTTGACACCGATATGCAATCCATACTGAAGGCTGGTTCTTTGATCTTCTCCAACAAGTGCTTCAAGTTCTCCTCACTTTCAGCAAGCATGGTTGTGTCATCAGCGTATCTTAGGTTGTTGAGGGGTCTCCCTCCAACCCTGATGCCCACTCCTCCTCATATGACCCAGCTTCTCGGATAATTTGCTCAGTATATAGACTGAATAGGTATGGAGAGAGACTACACCCTGGTGCACTCCCTTCCCAGTTTCAAACCATTCAATGCTCTCCCTCTGCTGTTCACACAACCTTCTGTTCCAGGTATAGGTTCCACATAAGCACAACCAAGTGGTTTAGGATTCCTATTCCTCTCTGGACATTACCAAGAGATATTTTCAGGTATAAAGAAGTCATGGAGTAATAAAAAACATTTATTGAAGCAGAACTATACACTAGCATGTTTACCTGTATGCTAGTGAGGCAATCCCAACTAGATAACAAGATTCTTCACATAAAACACTGAGCCTCATTGACATTTTGTAAGAATATAGGGAAACTCTTAACACTTTTCCCTTTTGTCCTGTTTAAAGTGGTCATTTGCAATTACTTAGGTGGGGCAGAAATGTCACCTGAGCCTCAGAGTCACATGTTAAGGAACAGGGAGTTCACCCTCAGGAAAGGTAAAGTCAGAATTTGAGAAGATGGAAGGCACACAATGAGCAAGCAAGAAGAACCACTAGAGTTGTAGAGTCATTATGGAACACATAGGGTTAATAGTGGCTATGGTAATAGTGGCTATGAAATATGTGTAAAAGGACTTGGCTACAATGCCTGAAAGCAGGCAAATAATACCAAGAATGGATGGGACTAAAAGCAGTCTCATACTCCCTGGAGCAAGTACCAACATGAAAGGGATCTGAAAGTTCTCTGTTAAACAAGGACTATTTTCTAAAGTTCTCGATAAGGTTGTTGAGAGTGCAGTACCCTGTTTGTGAGTACAAATATGTTTTCTTTAAAACTGTTTAAATGGAGTTTCATCTGCTAATTAAACCATGACTTTCCGTTTTGCTTTCAAAGTCATCTGTCTGATTTAATTCACAGCATTCTTAAAAACATCATTTTTCTGTGCTTGTAAATCAATTACGCATAAGTGGATATGACATCACTTGGTGGGAGGAAGTGATCCACTTCCTCCATCTTTTATTGTAATTATGGTTCTTAGAAAAGTACAAATACAAGACTTTCAAATAAGACTATACCAAATACAATATAATAATCTAGAATGTGTCATTGCTAGCAAAATTTTTTAGAAAATTTGTAAAACATCATTTGCAAACATGATATGGAATGTAAACTGATAATAGATGCTCTGTACCTCAATGAAATTATTTTCTCTTGCTTTGAAAAAAAAACTGTTCATGCCTACCTATGCTTTGTTTCATATTACCTAGGATTTGTTAAACACTTACCCACCCTATGAAATAATGTTTTACTGTAAGCTTTGATTTTCTGTTAATAAAAGTGGGGACTTCACCATCTCTCAGTGTATTTGCCTGAGAGAGCGATGACCCTCTGAAAACTCACATTTCTTCTTGCTGGTCTTCTCTTGTCTCCACGAACACACAAACAACAAGAGTATACTATGAAGGGGGATTCACATTGTTAAAATGAAATAAAACACTTCTAGTCTCCTTTTTCACTTACTTCAGGCTTTATGATACATCGTTTTAACAAAAAATTGATGACAATACAAAATGAATCTTCTGAGAGTAGGGGGGGGGAACCACCAAAATTTTTCAACTATATCCCCCACATCAAGACAAGACAACCAAAAACAGCAAAACAATCACAATTCATATAAGATTTAATAAGTATGTTGTTTTTATGTGCCATGGAGTCATTTGCGACTTATAGAAACCCTCTATCCAATAGTCCGAAAACCTGCTCTATCCTGTGTCAACCTTATCGTCTCTGACACACCTACACTCACTACCCCAGTCACTGAATCAAGTCATTTCATAGAGGGTCTTCCCCTGTTGCACTGTCCTTCCATCCTTCTAAGCATGATTTTCCTCTCCAAGGACCAGTCCCCTACTTGCAACATGCCCTAGTTATGTCAGACAAAGCCACTAAATTTGTGCCTCCCAAGGAGCAGCCTGATTTCACCCTCTCTAGGATGAACCTGTTTGTTCTCTTAGCAGTCCATGGTACATTCAGTACTCTTCTCCAACACCACAACTCAAAGGCATCCATTTTCTTTCTGTCATTCCTCGTCATTGTCCAGCTTTCTGATGCATAGCAAGTTACAATGGCTATGGCCGGGATCAGGTGCAATGACTGATGTCATTATTCCTCAGTACTATGGAAAATTCCCCGACAGCAGACTTTCCCAATGCAATTCACCTTTTACTTTCCTGGCTTCTGGTACCAAGAGTGTTGATTGTGAAGTCAAGCAAACTAAAGCTTTAAAAATCACAATCCCTTTACTATCTATCGTGATACTGCTAATTGGCCCAGTGGTGAGAATCTTTGTTTTCTTGATGTTGAGCTTAAATCCATAGTCAATTTGAAATTTCTCCTTTTAGTTATATACTTCCTTCTCAGGACTATGGATGCAGTATTGTGCTAATTCAAAATCAAATAGCTATAAAATCCAAAGCAGTCACCTTAATGATAAGTCCCTGAATGAATCATCCTTTGGTTAGGAAGTTAAATAGCTTACTGTGAGAGCTTCACAATGTAAAGGTAAATTTCCTTTTAGAAAATAGAATTCAATTATAAATTACTTTCCATTTACATTTTTAGGTTTTTAAATTTTTTCCTTTTTTGAGTTTGAATTTTTTATTTATTATTATTAATTTGAATGAAAATTTACAGAGACTTTGGATTTCCATTCATTCATTGTTGCACTTTTCTCCCTGCCCACCACTTCTCTCAGTGTGCTATGCTCTTTGAAAATTTTTTTTTGAAAATTTTTAAAAAATACTTTCATTGTTATATAATTCCCCCTGCCCCCAGTCCACTCCACTATGTAGCTTTAATTCTGGATTCTTGTCATGACAATAATACCTACTCATATATTCTTCCTAAATAATTATCTCCCTCATCTGTTTCAGTGCAGTATACATTTTTTATCCCCCATATGTTTCAGTGCAGTATACATTTTTTATCCCCTCTTACTTTCCCTCCAACCCCAATGTCAGTCCTGCTTTACAACAGTTGCACTGTGCAGTATTAGTCCTTTTGTGACTAAGATATTTCACTCAGCATAATGTCCTCCAGGGTCACCCATTTTGTATAATATTTCATGAGTTCCTTGTTTTTCTTTTTTTTCATTAGTGTATTTACAAAATTCTAGTACAAATTCGAACAAATTTTTTCAATTTCTCTCACCCTCCCCATCAAAATGTACAACCCAATGATTAATTCCCTTTCCCCCTGTACATCCACATTCCTCTGCTTCCAGACTCTCCCACCCCTCCTGGATCCTTATACTCATTCTACAATAATGGTTTTATACAATATTTTCTTTATGAGACTGAGTTAACTCATTCAGCATAATGCTCTCCAGTCTCTCCCAAGTTAGGTAATAATTTGCAAAGCTACTACTCCTGCGTGCTGCATAGTATTCCTCTGTGTGAATGTACCATAATTTCTCAATCCATTCATTTGTAGTTGGACAGTTAGGCTGTTTCCATGTTCTTGCAATGGTGAATAATGCTGTTATGAACATTGGTGTACAAATCTCAGTTTGTGCCTCAGTTCTCATATTCTCAGGGTATATTCCAAATAATGGAATAGCTGGATCATATGGAATTTCTATGTTCAACTTTTTGAGGAAGCATCAAACTGCCTTCCAGAATGGTTGCACCATTTTACAATCCCACCAACAATGTAAAAGAGTTCCTTTCTTGCCACATCCTCTCCAACATCTATTACTTGCTGCCCTGTTACACTTTGCCACTCTTGCTGGAATGAGATGGTACCTCAATGTGGTTTTGATTTGCATCTCTCTTATTGCCACTGATTTGGAGCATTTCTTCATGTGTCTGTTTGCCGTTTGAATATCTTCCTCTGTGAACATTCTTTCTATGTCTTTTGTCCATTTTGTAATGGGGTTATCAGTTTTTTTCTTGTGGAGGCCCAGGACTATTCTGTAAACTTTTGTTATAAGACCCTTGTCTGAGATGGAATTACCAAATGTTTGTTCTCAGTCAGTAGGTTTTTCTTTTCACCCTTTTGGGAAAAGTTTTGATGTGCATAGAGATTTAATCTTATAAGGTCCCATGCATCAATTTTATCCTCTTTAGATTGTGCATTTCTGGTTGTATTTGGCAGCCTCTTTATACCTTCGAGTAGTGCTTCTAAGCTTGATCCCAGTTTGTCTCCTATGAATGTTTGTGTTTTGGGCTTTACTCCCAGGTCTCTGATCCACCTTAAATTGATTTTTGTGTGTGGTGTGAGATGTGGATCCTGTTTCAGTTTTCTGCAGGTAGAAGTCCAATTTGCCAGCACCATTTGTTGAAGAGGTTTTCATTTCCCCACTTGATAGCTTTGCTTTTCTTGTTGAATATCAGCTGATTTTAGATATCTGGGTCTATTTATGGGTTCTCAATTCTGTTCCATTGGTCTTTGTGCCTGTCATTGTACCAGTACCACTCTGTTTTGGTTACCACTGCTGTGTAGTAGGCTTTGAGGTCAGGGAATGCTATGCCTGCAACCTCATTTTTGTTTCACAGAGACATATTTTTCTAGTGTAATTCATCTTTTGATTTCCTGAATGCTGGTGCCCAAAGTGTTGATTGTGGAACCTAGAAGCTGAAATTGTTAATAACCCTAATCTCTTTTCCATGTATCATGATGCTGCTAATTGGCCCAGTGGTGTGAATCTTTATTTGATGTTAAGCTTCAATTTATTTTGGAAACTATAATCCCTGAAATTTTTCAAGCAGTCGTCAGAACAGAGAAGGGAGAAAGGGGTCCATCAGGGATGTATTTTGTCTCTATACCTTTTCAATCTGTATGCAGAACAGATCATCTGAGATGCTGGGCTGTACGAAGAGGAATGTAGCATCAGGATTAGTGGAAGAATCGTCAACAGCCTGCATTATGCAGATGACACAATCCTGCTCTCTGAAACTGAGGAGGACCTGAAGTGCTTGCTGCAGAAGGTCAAGGACTGCAGTCTTCAATATGGATTGAAGCTCAATATCAAGAAAACAAAGATTCTCACCACTGGGCCAATTGGCAGCATCAGTATGGATGGTGAAGAGACTGAGATAACTCAAACATAATTTCTGTAACCAAGTCCATGTTTTCCAACTAGTGATCCTTCTTCTCCATTTCCAACATTGGCATTACAGTCATCGATTATTATAAGTGTGTCCTGGTTGCACGTTTAATAGTTTTCTAACTGAACTTCCTTGAATGATGGTGGTATTGATAGGCGTTCCTGTCAATTTCTAGCCCATTTTCATTCCTGGAAGCTGAAGAGTTACCTATATACATTGGTTTGGCAGTTCCCTCCATGATAGCTCCAAACATATAAACACATCAGCCTTCACTGTGTGGTCTAAAATTCTAACTTAGAAATTCTTATTTGAAAAACATGACAAGCAGGGAAGGAGATACAGAAGGATCCAAGTGAAAAGACAGGATAATGATGGGCTAGGTCCAATGGTAATTAATTTTATAAAACATAATGTATGGGAATGATTGTATGAAACAAAATATGAATGAAGAATAGTGTGAAACACAATGTATATTAACTTTGTAAGTAAATCAATATTTTAAAAAAAAACAAGAGGGAAAAAATTTAAAAAATAAATTCCATCCTTTAGTTGTGTTTTCAGTGTTTTTGCTATCTACTTGTTCAGAAGGCCTGGAAGTTCTCCTTGCCATAAGGCGGTTCCTGCTGAGAGGAAATGGGGAGACAGTGGTGGTTAGAGGCTTGAACTATCAAACTAGTTGGATGGAGGTAGGGGATGAGAGCTGCTAGGGAGGCAAGGAGAGGGAACTGAGCTGGATGCTGGCAGAGCAGGATGAGGGTAGGAACACAATACATGCACCAAAAGGGGTGGCTCAAGACCAACACCTGATCTGTTACCTGCATACTCTCATCTGCTCTTATTACAAATATTGCTGTAAAGCTGAGCACACAATTTAATACAGATTAGGGAGAAGGATTGGCCATCTGCTTCTGAAAAACAGGACTTTGAAAACCCTGTGTAATAGAACATACTTACACTAAACTAGTAGATATGGCACTGAAGGCTGAGCCTTCATAATGGGAATCTCAAAGGAGAAGGAACAATTGAAAACAGACACTAGTGATTGGAACTTGGAATGTGAGAAGTATGAATGTAGAAAAATTAGAGATTGTTAAGAAAGAAATTTTTGCTGTTGTTATGAGCCATCGAGTCACCTGGGATTGATAGAGACCCTATGTAAAGCACCTCTGAACCCTATTCTATCTTGACCCATCTCATTGTCTCTGACCCTCATTATTCTAGTACCTGAGTCAGTCTATCTTATCCATGGACTTTCTCTTTTGCACTGTCCTTCTGCCCTTCCAAGCATGCTGTCCTTCTCCATGGACTGGTCTCTCCTGGCAACATGCCCAAAGTATGTCAGACAGAACTTCAAAATCCTTGCCTCCAAGGAGCAGTCTATTTTCACCCTCTCCAAGATGAACCTCTTTGTACTCTTAGCAGTCCATGGTATATTCAGCACTCTTCTCCAGCATCACATCTCAAAAGCATTGATTCTTCTGCTATCATCCTTAACTTCTCTCCAGGTCTCTGATCTACAGAAAGTATTTGCAAAGACCACAACCTGGATCAGGCACACCTTGGACTCCAGACTGACACCATTGCTTTTCAGTACTCTGAAGAGGTCATTGTCCCTCTCTCTAATGCATAGCAAGTAATTGAGAAGACTATATCTTGGATCAGGAGCACCTTGGTCTCTAGACTGACATTGTTGCTCTTTAGCACTCTAGAGAGTTCCCTGACAGTAGATTTTCCTAATGCAGTTCATCTTTTAATTCCCTGGCTGCTGTTACCAAGAGTTGATTGTGGAGCCAAGCATGGTGAAGCTTTTTACAATCTTAATCTCTTCTCCATCTATCATGATGCTGCCAATTGGCCCAGTGATGAGAATCCTTGTTTTCTAGATGTTGAGCTTCAATCCATATTGAAGGTTACAGTCTTTAATCTTCTTCAGTAAAAGCCTCAGATCCTCCTCAGTTTCAGCAAGCAAGATTGTGTCAATTGTATAACGTAGCCTATTGATGAGTCTTCCTCTAATCCTAATGTCACATTTCTCCTCAAAGATCCCAGTCTTGACATAATCTGTTCTGTGTATTGATTGAAAAGGTATGGATATAGGATGCTTTCCTGGTGTACATCTTTCCTGATTTTGAACCATACAGAGTTTCTTCACTCTATTCTGATGACTGCCTCATGGTCCAAGTATAGCTCTGAAGAAAATGGCAAAAAAATAAGGCCTCAAGAATTTACGACGTATCATTTGACAAATTTAAACAAAGAGATGCTGCCCTGGATGTGCTCACCACGTTGTACCAATAAATCTAGAGGATTTACACCTGGTCAACTGATTGGAAGAAATCTATATTTACTCTCATAGGTCTGACAGATTGTGGAAATTATCAAATGATATCATTAATAGCACATACAAGCAAGATCCTCCTGAAAATAATAAAAAATGACTAGAACAACAACATCAGCAGAGAACTTCCAGATGTGCAGGCTGGATTTAGAAGAGGCTGTGGCACTAGGGACACCATAGTCAATGTTTGATGGAACTTAACTGAATGCAAAGGTTACCAGAGAAATATCTATCTGTGTTTCATTGATTGTGCAAAGGTAATTCACTGTGTGGATCAAAATTGTGGCTAAACTTGAGAAGAATGGAAATCCCAGAACACTTAATTATGCTTATGTGAAACCTGTACTTTGACCAGGAGGGAGTCGTCAAAACAGAGCAGGGAAACACTACATGGTTCAAAATCAAGAAAGATATACACGAGGAATGTATCATATCTCACATCTTTTTATTTTATATGTGTAACAGATCATTCAGGAGGCTGGACTTTATGAGGAGAATTGTGGCATCAGGATTGGAGGAAGACTCATCAACAATTATATTATGCAGATGACACAATCTTGCTTACTGAAACTGAGGAGGAACTGAGGCATTTATTGTAGAAGATTAAGGACTGTAACCTTTAATATGGACTGAAGCTCAAAATCAAGAAAACAAGGATTTTCATCATTGGAACAATTTGGCAGCATCATCATAGATGGTGAAGAGATTAAGGTTGTGAAAAGCTTCACCTTGCTTGGCTCCACAATCAACATTCTTGATATCAGCAGCCAGGAAATTAAAAGACAAATTACATTGCAAAAATCTGCTGAGAGGGACCTCTCCAGAGTACTAAAGAGCAACAATGTCAGTCTAGAAACCAAGGTGCTCCTGATTCAAGCTATAGTCATCGCAATTACTTGCTATGCATCAGAGAGCTGGATGATGACTAAGGATAATAGAAGAATCAATGCCTTTCAGTTGTGATGCTGGGAAAGAATATTAAACATGTCATGGGCTGCTAAGAGAACAAACAGGAGAGGGTGAAACCAGGCAAGGATTTTGAAGCTCCATCTGATATACTGTGAACATGTTGCCAGGGGGGAACAGTGCTTGAAGAAGGACATGATGCTTGAATGGGTGTAGGGACAGTGCTGGAGAGGAAGAGAGTAGATAACATGGTTTGACTCAGTGGCTGGGATAATGCGGAAAAGTGTGTCTGAGACAGTGAAAGTGGGATAGAGCAGGTTTCAGAGCTATTCTAAGGTCACTATAAGTTGTGGTTGACTTGACACATAACAACAAGAAGATTTATTTGCTTACACTCCCCACAATCTGGGAATTACATGGATCTAAATAACATCAGCAAAAGCAAGGCATTAGAAAACAAAGGATCTTACTAGAAGATTCCTCTTACAATTAAAAAAACTGAAGGTCATTAAATGTTTAGACCAACTTACATGGCAGAATAAGTATTCTGTTTCCTTTTTACTTATTTCAATACTCTTTTAAAAGAGCTAATCTAAAGGTGAGAAGTTCAAATCTACTGGTCACTAAATGGAGAAAATCTCAGCTCCTAATGATTTGTAACCCTGCAAAGCCAATGGAGGATCATCAGGAATTGGTATTGACTAGAGGGCAGTGATTTTTTAAATTTTATTTTAATCACTAAAGAGGATAATTTTTTAAAAAAATTAATAATTAGCCAGTCATGTAGAAACCAAAGTAAACACTGGTGAAGGTTTGGGGATAGAATTGAGGACAAGCAGGGGTGAAGATGGAGAACAGCAGCTAAGAGAACTCTAGCACATTAAACATGAGGAATCTTTGGAGAAGACAGAGAAACTGAGACCCTGGAGACTGCAAGTTTGAGGGAAACCATGCAGCAAGAACAGAAGGAAGTAACTCTGTTCATGTACCATATTGTCACCATCTTTAATCGTTAGCACCAGTTTACCTTGTATATTGGTGTTTCTTCATTCATAAGTTTAGGCTTGCTTCTCTGTTTTCATAATGCAAAGAAATTATTGTTCCTGGCTTATATACAGGGAGCTCTGCTGACCTATTTCACACTGGTTTACACACTAAACCCACCAGTTGATTCGCAGAAGAAAGATGAGTAGTTTTTCAGTGCAATTTGTTGTTGTCATTGTTATGTGCCGTCAAGTCGCTTGCGACTCATAGTGACCCTATGTACAACAGCCCTAAACTCTGCTCTGTCCTGTGCCAATTGCGCTGTCTCTGACATTCTCATCCCAATTACCCCAGTCACTGAATAAATCCACCTCATAGAGGGCCTTCCGCTCCTGCACTGTCCCTCCACCCTCCCAAGCATTATGTCCCCCTCCAAGGACCGGTCCCTCCTTACAACATGTCCAAAGTATGTTAGACGGAGCCTCAGAATCCTTGCCTCCAAGGAGCCACCTGGTTTAACTATTTCCAGGATGAATCTGTTTTTCTAGCAGTCCATGGTACCCTCAATACTCTTCTCCAGCACCACAGCTCAAAGACATCAATTTTCCTTCTATCCTCCTTATTCATTATCCAACTCTCTGATGCATAACAAGTGATAGCAAAGACTATGGCCTATATCAAATGTACCTTAGCCTCCAGAGAGACTAAGTGCAATTTACAACCTTGGAAAGCTGCTGCAGGATCAGCACATCAGTTTTTAAAAGCATATAAAGTTTGTTTGAATTCTATAGTTTTGTATAGGACAGAAAATTTTATTATTAGGACCACAGGCTAGTTTCCATATTAAAAAATTCATTGACTATATGCCTACAGTTTTACACCTCCTGAGGTCACCTAAAACCAAACACATGTGCACATGAAGGTGGAGGTAGCATAGTAAGAACCAAAAGTAACAGATAAGTAAGTGGTTATTGACTTAGAAGCCTCAGAGAACCAAATCTAAAACCTCCAGAAAAGGAAGTTTAAATTCAACCCCATTTATATTTCAGAATCCTTGAAAGATTCAGAATATTTGGCAGATACATGGAGGCCTCTGTAACTCAGGATAAAGTGAAAGAATAAGATGAGGAGGAAAGAATAGAAGCTCTTGAGGAACTTTGAGGGCCTGGATTCCCTCTCCTATTTAGTATTTTCTCTGCTATCCAATCTAAACCTACTCCAGCAAAAGTTTGAAGGTTTTTACTTCAGAGGAGGTCAAACCGGTGGTTTCAGAAAAAAGGTGACACTTCACAAATTAAAGAGGCTGTGCCCTATACAGAAAGCAAGCAGAGCAAGTAACCGTGTCTATTCCAAGTGTCTAGACTTCTGCCTTCTTTAGCTGCAGAGATGCCGGAAGTGAAACGTTTAGACTTTAGACATAAGACTTGAAGAGAACAATTTTCTAAAGAATTTTACCAACCCAAGTGGAACCACCTAGCAAATGGCCAACCCAAATCAGCTTGAAATAAATTCAAAATCAATGACTCGTTGTTATGTATTCAGACTCCAGGTAGCTTTACAACTCTCTCCAGATGGTGGGAAGACAGCCAAAAATTAAAAATTCTTGAGCAATATTGAGTACATAGCAAGACGAAAGCAAGAAGGGCGCGGGGGTAGGGGGTGGAAATCAACAAATTGCCCAAACTACTTAAATAGAGATTATGCAAAGAAAAAAAAAACATCATCTTTAAAAACTAATGGATATCATCAAGATATAAAGTAAGACCTTGCATTCATGAAATATAGGAGCCTATGAAAAAAATATTAGAAGAAAAATACATTTTAAAACTACTGAATATTTTTGTTTTATGAAAACGCCATAAAAACTTGAGCAATAAAGTTTAACAAAGATATTCAAGGGTTTTTTAATAAGTGTGAAATTTATAGAGGATCAGGCCAGAAGTTTTAATATCCAAATAGCAGAAGCTTTAGAGAGGACAAAGAATATGCATGGGACAAAACAAATGGTACAATAATTCAAGAGAGTTCCTTTCACTGCGATGACTCCTACGGACTGTGGTGAGCTTGAGGCAGAATGTGTAGGGATATCTCCTCCTGACTGCTGGAGCTTAGGGCTCCAGGGTATATTGAAAACCTTGTCTGCTGGTCTCCTGGATTGGGAGAGGAGGAGGGCTCCCACAAACTTAAAACAGTCATGCAACAGCCTACTATGTCCCAGAGATTTTCATAGTTCCTCAGAATCACCAGCACTGCTCCTTTCGACTGAGTTTGTCGGTAGGCTCACAACACACTACAACCTCACATTTGCCTAATCTGACCAGTGTGAGCCACAAAGTTTTCACTGGCTATTTTTAATTTTCTTTTTTTAAGTAGATATGCAGGCATTTCTTCCTAGGTTGTCTTAGCTTGGAAACTCTTTTGAAAGTTATTCAGCATCCAACATCAAATCAATACACTCCACTAATGATGGGTGCCTGTGCATGAAGTCCTTTGGCAGAGAACCAAACCTGTGTCTTGAGTGAAAATTCTATTACTAAATCACCATTGTCCCTTCCTGACAAAGTGAGGTTTTCCCGTTGTTAGTTTTCTCAACTCAAACAGCATATATTGGTTATGAATATATACGTAAATGTTCAGCTACCTTTTCAAAGGAAATTATCCGGTCTTGTCATGATGCTGAACAGCTTTCAATAGTTTAGAGGCTTTTCTGAAAATGTCGTGATCTCTCCATTATATTTGATGGATAGTTTGCTGGCTACCGTATTATTGGTTGACAGTCATGTTCTTTTGAGTGTTTGATAAATAATGTCATTCCACTGCTTCTTGCTGACATGGTTTCTGCTAAGAGATTCATCCTTAATCTTATTTGTTCTCCTTTATAGGTTAAACTTCATTTTTCTCTTGTTGTATTCAAAAATGCTCTCCTTGTCTTTGATTTTGATGACTTTTAGCTATGCTATGTCTTGGTGATTTTCTTTTTTATTCTATTCTAATGGGGTTCGCTGAACTGCTTGGTTGTATATTTTCTCATTCTTCATGAAACCTGGAAAGTTTTCTTCTAGTAACTCCTCTATAATTTTTTTTCAGTGCCATTTTTTTGTCTCTTTATGTTCTGGAATTCCAATTATGCACATGTTGTTCTTCTTGATGGTGTTCTACATAATTCTTAGGCTTTCTTTATTTTCCGTCCTTTTTGAGTCTCCTTTTCACTCTAGTAGATTCACTTATTCTGTGCTCCAGCTCTTCAATTCTGCTCATCTGTCCCTTCAACAAATTTGTAGCTTCTGAGACACTGATCCTAATATCCTGGATTGCTGTTTCTTGTTTTTCATGGCTTCTAATGCCTCATTGGTTTTATCTGCTTTGCCTTATGTTGCTTTTAAAAGTTCCTCTTGGGTATTGCTTGCAGATTCCTGCAATTCTTCTAACTTTTCTTTAACCCATTGAAAAAGAACCATTGTTCTTTTTTATTTCTATATCAGAAAGTTAGATCAGACTTTCTGTCCTTGGGAAATCCATTGATTCTTTGTTTTGACCACTTTTAGGGGGATGACATCTTGCTCTGGTTTTGTGTCAGATGTGATACAGCCAGCTTCTTCCATGTCGTTGCTGGGATAGTTTTTCTTGCCTGGGGTGTAGGCAGGTGTTGGGTCTGAGGAACTCCTTGTTCCAGAGGAGAGAAGGACAATTCCCCCTTCCTGAAGAGCACTCTGGGCCCTGGGCTCATAGGAAAATTTGCCTCAGTTGGGGAGCTCAACGCTCCAGGGAAGGGGAGAACAACTTATGTGCCTCTGGTCCTTCCTCTCTGGTCCATTGGCTTGAGGTAAAAAGTTCATTACAGCTAGTTCCTTTCCCACGGGAACTTGCTCTTCTTCTGGTACTTCCTTTCAGGTCCTGTGCCTGGCAGGAAAGTCATGCCTCTGGGAATTCCACAGTGAAGGGAGCTCACTCTGTCTCTGAATAATCTTAACAATCCATTTACTACCTTTAATTTTGTAATGATGAAAAAACAAGAAATTTTTATTTAATGTGCTGGTTTTTCAATGATAAGGAAATCTTAGTGAATATTTTCACCAGTTACCTTATGTATCAGGGGGAGGGAGAAAGACTGTTCCAAAATAATAACTTTCATAGCATCTTCCCTATCAATCAAACTTTCCCCCAATAAATCCTGATAACATTAGTTATTGTTTTTGTTGTTAAGTGCCATCGAGTCGTAGATGACTCATAGTGACCCTATGAATGAAAGTCCTGGACACCTGTATAACTTTTGTCCTTTCTCCAGGTTCATAGGGCTTCCATAGGCAAGCTATTTTGGATTGGATGCCACTCCTGCTTCCAAGCTTGTTTTAATCGAGGAGCTCCACCAAATACTGTCCACCATGGGTAACCATTCTGTTGAGGGGGAGTGGTGATAGTAACCAGTTCTTGAAAAAGATATAATATTTGGAAAAATGGAGGAGGAGTGAATGAGAGGAAGATCTTTAACAAAATGGATTGATCCAGTTATTGCAATAATGGCATTAAACACAGCATAGATTGTGAGGATGGCACAAGACTGTACACTGTTATGTTTGTTGTACATAATATTACTATTGGTTCAGTTCTGACTTGATGGCACCTAATAATAGCAAGTTCAAGAAGCTGTACTGAACACAGAACCATATTCTGTAGCCTGAGTTGCTCCTGTTACTTGATCCTGATTCCAAGTTGTAACCCCTTACTTCTGTAATACAGCTCACAGTCATGAACCTAGCCTATGAGTTCTGTGTGCCCATTACAATAAATTATTAAATTAGGCTCTCATGCAGAAAACAGCTGGTGTCTGACCTGAATACCATAGGAACCAGCTATGGGCTCACCTTGACATTTTCTTATATTCCCCTGAAATTAAATGAAGTCTGACATCACCACATTACAAGTGCAATATATATTTTTAAGAAAAGATGTAGAAAGGATATATATATATATATATATATATATATATATATATATATATAATGTGATTCTACTTTTGTATATGGGCATATATGTGTATTTATGTTTAAGATGTTATGATGAAATGATGATGGAAGGCTATCTACATCATTAACATTGTTATATGATGATGAACAGAAGAGAAGGCTTTACAATATGAATGGAGAGAGTCGAGAAAATGAAAAAAATGAACAAACTCTCAAAATGATTTAGATGAAAGTGAACAGAGGAGCACTGGTAGTTTAAATGCCATCCAATATGTTCGTTCATTCTTCCTTGGCCCTGGGATTGATGTTTGATTCCTTGGTCCATGTTTCAAGATGGATCAAGTGGGTAGCCAACATCACTGCCAACCACTTGCGCGCGCATTTCTGTGGCTGGCATGGCATGGCACTGGGAGAGGGGGAAAAAAAACCCAACCTTGGGGGCCAGCATGGCTCACTAAGAATGGTCCGCCCTGCCCCCTGCTGAGAGGATCACTGGCTGAAGAGGGGGAATAGAGGTGGTGGGGGGTGATATTTTCAAATATCAGCAGGATTATGCATGGTGAACAGACGTCAGTAAATTTTCCAAACTAAGATGAAGAAGAATGGTGTGTTGATCTATTTCTCAAAATTAGTCAGTAAAAATTAAATGTATCATAACAGAATATTGACATTGAGTTAGAAAGACAATTGTCATGGAGCTATAACAGACTATAGTATTGAATGGGCATTGCCTCATTTAATTCCTTTGGACAACATGGCCCATTGGAACCACAGAATTCCATTATATAGGGCTTCTAAAATGTTATTGGGCAGTTCCTTTTAGTAGTGAGGGGAAGTTCAGACCTGTAAAAGTCCAAGTTGGTTTATATATGAAACCTCTCAAAAATGAGAGTTTTGACACTTGTTGACCATGCACTTTTTTTCTGAGAGAATTCAAAATAGACAAGAATTGTGAAAAGAGAGAGTGATGGTGCAGGGGAGTTTTGGTGGGTGCAGAGCGCATCTGGTGCATTACCTTTTATCCCTTCCTTAAAAGCTAAGTCTACTCATCTAGCTTTTCAAATGCTAAGGATGAAAGTTCCTGAAGGTGAGAGATCACTTAGGAGTAAGCAAGCATGTTTCTGCAGCAGATCATGTAACTCTGTGGAAAGTCTTCCATGACAGTAGCATCATTTGTCAGGGAGTCTTTCCTAGCAGGCGGTCGTCACATTGGGGAGGTGTTGTTGAGGAAAGCAAAAAAAGCAGTGTCTGAGAGCCGTGTATGATGATATAATGCAGAAATCTGAGACTGAAATCTAAGGAACACAGCCATCAAGACTATTATTTTCATTTTGCAGACTCTGCTCTTGTTTCATATTTTCTCAAATGACAAGAGATTTAGGAGACAAATTGTTTTCTCTGAATCTGACAGTCTACCTCTGACTTTTTCACATGTCATGACCCTGCAAAACTGTTTCAAAACCCAAACAAGATCACCCAAGGAAGGCAATTATATCTCATGTTTCCTCAGGAGACTTCCTTATAAACCTAGCAGTCAATGTCTGCTATTTGGAAATTGCTCTAATCAGATTACTCAAAGGAAAGTAACCACATGTTTTCTTTTAAAAAATTTTTCCCTTGTTGGCATGTTCAAGTTTGTAAATCTGAAAAGTAAATTCATTCATGGGTGAATGAAGGATAATGGGGAGTGTGAGAAAGTGGTAAAGGGGTCATGCATTTGTACAAGGTAGTATGTGGATTCCCAAGGATGTCAGCTGACTGCTAAAATGAACACGGAACAGAACTACTGTGTATTAAGATTCTTTGTTCACAATAGCAAAGAGTTGGAAACAACCTAAGTGTCCATCAACAAATGAATGGATAGAGAAGCTCTGATATATTCATACAATGGAAAACTACACTGCACTGAAAAACAAGGAACCCACGAAATATTATACAAAATGGGTGACCCTGGAGTACATTATGTTGAGTGAAATAGCTCAGTTGCAAAAGGACAAATAAGGCATAGTGCCACTGTTGTACAACGGGATTGACATTGGGTTTGAGAGAAAACTGAGAAAGATTGGATAAATTATGTATATTGCATTGAAACAGATGAGGGAGAGAACTGTTTAAAAGGGATATGTGATTAGGTATTATTGTCATGACAGGAATCCAGAACAAAGGCTACATTGTGGAGTGGCCATGGGGGAGGGATTGTAAAACAATGAAAGAATTTTTCTTTTACTTTTCAAAGAGAAGAGTGAACTGGGGGGCAGGTGTGAGCAGGGAGAAAAGTGCAACAATGAATGAAAGAATGAAAATCCAAAGTCTATAAATTTTCATTAAAATTAATAATAATAATAAAAAAATTTAAAAAAATATATTCTTAGAATGAAGCGCCTTTAGGTAGTAGCCACAAGTACAGACCTAGATGTCATGTCGACAATGACCCTGTCAGTAATGCCCCACCAAAGTGAAAGACAAGGATAATCCCAGGATATGTAGAGTAAAAGATGCCTAGAGAAAAAAAACCCTATGCCTGGAAAAGACATGAAAGGAGTGTCAATTATTATTTTGTGAATTTTATTGTTCCCAGGTGTCCCTACTCATAGTAACCTCATGGAAAACAGAACTTAACCCTGCCCAGACTTGTTAATCCATCTGAATACAAGTTAGAGTTAAATCTTTTGCTTCAAGAATAATGTTAGGAAGGTAGAGAGAATCTGAAGTGGGTTACCAGCATCACTGAAGGTGGACAGTTTCATTAAACACAGGAATAATCTGCCTCCAAGGGCTTGTACCCACCAGGGTGCAGTCTCCTCTGCAGTGCGGTGAGTGTTCTCTCCATTACCAGTTCAAGTCTGTTTAAAGAAATATGAACTGCTTAATGCTTATTATAATTACAAAAACATCAAATCATTTAAAAACATTTCGTAAACAGAAGAAATAATAAAAGAAGCAGGAGCCTCACAAAGATGGCCCTCTCTAACATTTTCTGAATTATGCTTTAACACAAGCAGATTCCCAGAATCCCATGTAATTAAATAATTTTTAAAACATGATTATTTATGTGCATTGTGCCCCCTCTCCCTCGAAGTGTTATACACAATATTGTAGATGATTCTCACTGCCACCAAGTCAGAACTGACTCACAGCTGACCCTCCAGAGGGTTTCAGAGGCTAAGAATCTCATGGGAGAAGATTGTCCATCTTTCTCCCATGGGGTCGCAGGTGAATTCCGAGTAGCAGAAAGGTGCCACCTTTGGGTTAGTAGTGTAACTCCCTGCAAACTATCTTTACAGAGCTCAGAGACCATAACCACTCTATGTTGTTGTTACGAACTGTACATCAAAACTGATTAATAGCTGACCCTTCCACAGATTTTCAGGGGATAGGAATCACATGGGAGGAAATTGCCCATTTTTCTCCTGAGAAGCAGCTGGTAGATTTAAACAGTGTGCTTTTTGTTGGCAAGACAGCTCTTTCCCATTAGACCACAGAGCTCTTATTGTGACTATATTATTGTGGTTGTTGTTGTTATGTGTTATCAAGCCCACTCTGACTCATAGAGAGAGACCCTGAACCTGTCCTATCCTGTGCTATACTTGTTATTCCTGACAACAACTGCATTGATCCATCTCACAGAATGTCTTCTTTTCTTAGGCTCACCCTCCACCTTTCCAAGCACCATGTATTTTTCCAAGAACTAGTTGCTCTTAACAACATGCACATATGTCTTCAGTATGTGAAATGAAGCTTCACTGTCGCTACCTCCAAGAAACACCTGAGCTGAACTATCTGCAAGACATATTGTTTATTCTTTTGGCTGTCATGTCATGTACCATAAGTCTGAATAGACTAATAGCTGACCCTCCAGTGGCCTTTCAGATACTGCAAATCAAAAAGGAGGAGACTTCCCGTCTTTCTCCCATAGAGCAGCTAGTGGATTCAAACTTTGTTCCTTAGGGTTGGCAGTGCCTTTACATATCACTAAGCCACTCGAACTCTCTTGTCTATGCTTTTATTTGTTGTTATGTGCCATTGAGTCGACTGCAACTCATAGAGACTAACTGAACAATGGTTCTGAATCTTGTACTATCCTAAGCCAACCTGACCATCTCTGACACACTTGACCCCATTGCTACAGTCATTGTGTCAATACATCTCATCAAGGGTCTTCCTCTCTTGCACTGACACTCCACCTTTGCAACAATGATGTCCTTCTCCTGACAACATGCCCAGAGTATATGAAACAGAGTTTCACCATCCTTGCTTCCAAGAAACATCCTGGATTCACTTTCACCAGGACAGATTTAATGTGTTTGGCAGACTATTGATATTCAATATTCTTTTCCAGCACCACAACTCAAAGATAATTGATTCTTTTCCTCTCATCCTTATTCATTGTCCAACTTCTGGATGCAGAGCAGACAATTGGGAGGAAAATTAAAATCAACAATATGGCTTGGATTGGATTAGGCACACCTCGGGCTTTAGACTGATTGACATTTTGCTCTTTTGCAGTCTGGAGAAGTATTTGACTACAGATTTTCCCCAGTGTAGTTTGTCTTTTGATTTCCTGTATGCTAGATCCAAGGGTGTTGATTGTGGATTTAAGTAAAATGAAATCGTTGAAAACTTCAATTCTTTCTCTGTATATTATAATATATAGGCCTAATGGTGAGAATTTCCTTTTCTTCTTTTTTTGTACAAAAATGATTTCTTCATTTCAAATACCTTTTATAAGAAACATAAATGCAGACTATGCACATGGATTTCACCTGATAGTATGCACAGAATCTATTACATCTGGGGGGGGGGGGAGGAATCATTGGAGAAGTTCAATATCACCAGTGAAAACTAGGCCTCTATTTTCTTGATGTCAGGAATGTGATTCATACCAACGCCTATAGTCCTTGAAGTACTGCAGCACGTGTTTCGTAGCTTGCTTACATTCAGCAAGCAAAGATGTGTCATCTTCATAATGAAGACTATTGATGAATCGTCTTCCAAACTTGATGCCACATTATTCTTCATAGATTCTGATTTTGTTAATTACTTGTTCAGCACACAGATTGAATAAGTATAGAGTTATCACTAAACTACAAGAATTTCTCATTATTAGACTAGATTGCATAAAAACAAAAACAAAATCCAATGACTTGCTGCTTACAAGACATTTACTATACAGTGTATAAAGAAGTTTTTGTAATAATCTTTTGCATTCTTTCTAGATGACATTCTTGATATCCTCCCACAGTTCATCTGGTCTTCACTCATTATTGTTCAAGGCCTCAAACCTGTACCTGAGGTGGTTTTGAAATTCAGCTGGGGTAGACTCCAGGTCAAATTTTGGTTCCCGTGTATTTGATTTAATTTTTCTTATCTTCAGCTTGAACTTACATAGGAGTACTTGGAGGTCTGTTCTCCAATCAGCACCTGGCCTAGTTTTCACAGCTGATACTAAGCTTCTCCAGTGATTCTTTCCACAGATGTAAACGATCTGATGCCTAAACATACTATCAGGTGAAATCCGTTTGTATAGCCTGCATTTATCTTTCTTATAAAACATATTTACAATGAATAAGTCATTCATTGTGCAAAATTCTATCATCCCATCTCTAGGCTCATTTCTGTTGCCAAGTCCATGTTTTCCAACTACTGAACCTTTTTCTCTGTTCCCAACTTTTGCATTTTAGTCGCCCATTATTATTAATGCATCTTGATTGCATGTTTGATCGATCTCTGTAGGCTGGGCTCTATGAGGAGAAATGTGGCCTCAGGATTGGAGTAGGACTGATCAACAATTTGCATTATTCAGGTGACACAACCCTGCTTGCTGAAATGAAGGAGAATCTGAAACACTTGTTGCAGAAAGTCAAGAACTGCAAACATCAATGTAGATTGAAGCTCAACATCAAGAAAACAAAGATTCTTACCACTGGACTGATTGGCAGCATCATGATAGATGGTGAAGAGACTGAAATTATATGCAGCTTTAGTTTGCTTTGCTCCACATCAACACTTTGGTACCAGCAGCCAGGAAATTAAAAGACAAATTGCATTGGGAAAGTCTGAGGTCAGAGTCCTCTCCAAAGAACTGAAGAGCAGCAATGTCAATCTGGAGATTAAGGTGGACCTGATCCAGGTCATAGTCTTTGCAATTACTTGCTATGTATCAGAAAGCTGGACAATTACTAGGAATGATAGGAGAATTGATGCCTTCAAGCACTTGTGCTGGGGAAAAGTATTGCATATACCATGGACAGCTAGTAGAACAAATAGGTTCATCCTAGAGAGGGTAAGACCAGGCTGTTTCTTGGAGGAAAGGATTCAGAAACTCTGTCTGACATACTTTAGACATGTTTCATGTTTAGACATAGTGTCGCTATGAGTAGCAGGTTCTTCGACAGCACTAACAACATATAAAGAAGATAAAACGTAAAAATAGAAAACATATTCCATGAAACTTCTTTATTAATATAGGCAATTAATATGAGTAGCTGTCCCAGAAAATATTATATTAAATATAAAAAAGCATTGTTGCTGTTGTTGTTGTTGAATGTCTTTGAGTTGAGCACGACTCATAGTGACCCTATGGACAAAAGGTCTGAAGCCTTTCTATAACTATTGACATTTATCAAAGTTCATAGAGTTTCCCGAGGCATGTTATTTAGGAAGTGGATGGCACTGCTACTTCCAAATCTATCTTAAAATGAGAGCTCAACTAAACACTGCCCACCAGGGGTAACAGTTATGGTGTTTGACATCCCAAAGGCACAAGGTTCAGCATCACAGCAACCCCAGGTTACCTCAGTACAGCATATTGACAGAAGAGTGCTGTGTCACTAAGAAGAATGTTCCTATAAAATGTAATAACACCCAAGTTTAAATAAAAAGGTCCTCGCCAGGGTCTTGTTGACTTTAAACAAGAGGCTTAAATTAAATTAACTAAATTGTTGTTATGCACCATTGAGTTGCCTGTGATGTATGTTGTTGTTGTTGTTATGTACCATCAGGTAGCTTGTGACTCATAGTACAAGAGCACTAAACCCTGCTCTAACTTGTCCCAACCTCACCATCTCCAACACACTCACTCCCACCTCCCCAATCACAGAATCAATCCCTCTCACAAGGGTCTTCCTCTCCTGTGCTATCCCTCTACTCTCCCAAACATGATGATGTTATTCTCCAAGGACCAATCCCTCCTTGAAACATGCTCAAAAAATGTCAGACCAAGTTTCAGAATCCTTGACTCCAAGGAGCAGCCCAGCTTCACGCTCTCCAGGACAAACCTGTTTGTTCACCTAGCAGTCCACGGTATATTTAACACTCTTCTCCAGCATCACAGCTCAAAGGCATCAATTATCTTTCTATCATCCCTAGTCACTGTCCAACTGTCCAATGCATAACATGCAATTGCAAAGACTATAGCACAGATCAGGCACACCTTAGTCTCCAGTATGATATTGTTGCTCTTCAGTACTCTTGAAAGGTCCATGACAGCTGACTTTCCCAATGCAATTGGTCTCTTGATTTCCTGCTTGCTGGCACCAAGTGTGTTGATTGTAGAGCTAAGCCAACTAAAACTGTTAACTATCTCAGTCTCTTCACCATCCATACTGATGCTGCCAATTGATTCAGTGGTGAGAATCTTTGCTTTCTTGATGTTGAGTGGATTCCCTGACATAGTGACAGCCAGGCCACAGCTGAGATCAGAGTCCAGACAGGACTGACCACCCTCTGCAAACAGAGAATTCCGCCCAGTCCCCCAGAGGAGATACTGGATGCCCTTTGCAAACAGAGATTTCTGCCCAGCCTCCCACCTGAGTGGATGCCATGTATGAACTCTGGTCGTAGTTTAAAGATTAAGCTTACCCATTGTTATGTTGGCAACACTTAAGTTTAAGGAAAATACAATCTCTGGAGATTGATTTTTTTTGGAGGATTGGCCTAAACGAAACAAAGCAAAACAACAACAACAAAAAAAAAAAAAAATAGGGAAACTAAGAAAGAGGCCTTTTCACAGTGCTAAGCTGTGAAAGGACCCCTGCCTCAGCCTTCCCTTTTTTTCAGAATTCATTTCATCATGTCCCTGCTTTCTTTCTCCATCCGGTTTGCAACATCTGGCGCCCAAACCAAGGACCTAAAAGAAGCAGCAGTCTCAGTCTCTCTCTCTCTCTGAAACAGATAGGTAAGTGAAGTCTTTCAGGGAAAATTTACTTCAGGCAGAGTCATAAGGAAGTCCTTACCCCTTGGAAGTAGAAGTTAAGGGCAAAAGTAGAAAAAGTTTCATGAGGATTCCCTCACCCCTTGGAAGTTAAGGGCAGAAGCAGAAAAGTTTCATGAGGATTCCCTCACCCCTCCAAGGCAAGGTAGAAGTAGAAAAAGTTTCATGGGGATTGATTCCCTTACCCCTTCAAGGCAAGGGTAGAAGTAGAAAAAGTTTCAGGAGGATTGATTCCATCACCCCTTCAAGGCAAAGGTAGAAGTAGAAAAATTATCATGCGGATTGATTCCCTCACCCCTTCAAGGACAAAGCGAAGGGAAGAATTAGAAAAAATATTTTTTCATGGGGATTTTCCCCAACCTCAAGGAAATTGCTTAAAAATCTCAGAGGGGTTGCAGAGTGGATTATATTTGGGGGTAGGGGGTGGGGTTTGGGGAGGTGCGGGAGGGGGGGATTGTGTACCAATGAGGGAGTTTTTCTTTTGCTTTAGCAAAGGGGGGGGGAGGGGGGACGGGTTTGTGTGGGGAGAAGGGTGCAACAATGAATGAATGGAATTCCAAAAGCTCTGTAGATGTTCATTGAAATAAAAAAAAAAATTTAAAAAAATAGTAGAAAAAAAATTCTCAGAGGAAGAAGTGAAAAAAAGAGCCATAAGGAACGTGCCATCCATCCTTTTGAGCTCAATATATTTCTCTCTTAAAGGAGCTGCTTAAGATCTCCAGGGTAAAAGTGAAAGAAAAATCTTTTCTACAGTTTTTAAAAATGTATTGAAGAACATTGTTGCTGGTTTCAACCAGTTGGTAGATTTCAATTGGATTTAAAACTTGGCATGTTATGAGAGATTTACGAAGAGCACATAAAAAAAAGACAACAAATTCCTATTGCTTTTCAGCCATTATTGGCTTTGATAAGAATAGTAACGATGTCCGTGCAGGATTGTACACATAATAAAAAAATTTTGCATAGAGAGATCATTGAATCTTTGCATGAATATTAATTAAGTGATATTACATTAGAGAAAGTTATAGCTGAAGACAAGAAACAGACTTTGTCAACTTTAGAAAGAGCCTAGGAAGATGCAATCCTGAATTATTATTTTCTCTTAATGGGCATTCATTGACCCAAACAGTGGTCTTCTTGGAAAATTATCTACAATTTAAAATATTGTTTAGAAAAAGAAAAAAGAAAGGGAAAAAGTGCTAAAGCTCAAAGCAGAAGCCTACACATATTTTTGTTTATTGTTTTGGGTTTTATTTAAGTTTGCTGCTGATTCTTTGTTTTTTTGTCTTAAGTTTAAAGTGATAATAGTTTTGAGCTTTTATAATCTGACAATTTCAGTAAAATAAGAAAAGTAAAAAAAAAATATAAGAATGAAGCTTAGATAAAAAATCTCTTAATTTAAAAGATTAAAAAAGTCCACAACGTAATAGAATGAAGATAGATAGATAAGAAGTTACATAGATAATGTGATTGAAAAGTTTAGAAAGAGGTAAGAAAGAAAATGTAATTTTGTCTCCAGGCTAAATGTAAAGAACAAAAATTATAAAAAGATTTGTCATAAAAGTCAAATACTATTGACTGTAAAATCCAAAAAGTTAGCACTTTCTAAAGTGCTAAGAAACAAGGCAGTTTTTCCCAAGCATAAGTGCCACGTTCATTAGAATAGAGAGATGCCTGTGAGAACAGGCGCAGGGCAGAGCAGTGGCCCCTAACAAGAAAGAAACTAAAGGTTTTAAAACAAGCACATTGTCTTCAATATCCGGTAAGCAGGAGCTGCCCTATGAAAAGCAGCAATATGTCCCAGAGTTGTTCATGCTGCCCGAGAAAGTGCTGTACTAAACAGCACTCCCTGAAAATTTTAGTCTCGTTCCTGAATTAGGGGTTTGTGAAATTAAAATTAATATTTATGGCCCTATTCTTAATGATTATAGGAAGAAGTAGTCTAATGAATAAAGGAATATTTGTGCATATTGGAATGGGGATAATTATGTCATCCCAACAACATCAAATTTTGTTAAAAGGCCAAAAACTAGCTCAATTATTGCTCCTGCCTTATATTTTAAAAAAAGTGGGGGGGGGGAGCTCCAATAAAAAAGACAAGAAGGAGATGGCAGCACTGGGACTAATATCTATTGGAATACTATTATTAATGATACCCATCCTCAAATGACTGTAATACTAGAAGGATATGAAATTCAAGGATTAGTTGATACTGGTGCTGATGTATCTACTATTGCTACTCATCATTGGCCTCGTGAGTTGCAATTAAAAGATGTCTCTGTTACTTTTACAAGAATAGGAACTATGACAGGAGTAAAACAAAGTGAATATATGTTAGAATGTAAAGGACCCGAAGGACAGATAACAAAAGTACAGCCTTTCATTGCGGATATTGCAGTTACATTATTGGGAAGAGATTTGCTAACTCAATGGGGTGACACATTGCAAATTCCTACAATATCCGAGTAGGCTAAGAATATGATGTTAAACATGAGCTGTCTTCCTGGTAAGGGATTAGGAAAGAAACAGCAAGGGATGGTTAACTTCAAAGACCCAAAAGTTAATCATAGTAGGATAGGATTAGGCTATCTAAATTTATAATGAGGGCCACTGTTCCATGCTTTGCTCTTCCATTAACTTGGCTAATTGATAAGCTGATATGGGTTGAACAGTGCCCCTTAACAAAGGAAAAGCTACAAGCCTTAATACAATTAACTGAAGAACAATTCCGGGCAGGGCACATTGGAGAGTCAACCAGTCCATGGAATTCTCCAGTGTTCATAGCAAAAACAGAAATCAGGTAAATGGAGAATGTTAACTGATTCAAGAAAAATTAATGAGGTCATAAAGCCTATGGGGCTCTTGCAGGCAGGCCTTCCTTTACCTTCTATGATTCAGAAGGATGGCATATTATTATAATTGATCTTAAAGATTGTTTTTTCACCATCCCATTACAACCCAGTGATAGAGAAAAAATTGCTTTTACTGTTCCTGCTACTAATAAACATAAACCTACTAAAAGATACGAGAGGTATATGTTGTTCCAAGGAATGTTGAACAGCCGTGTCATGTGTCAATATTTTCTTGATCAACCTTTAGAAATTTTAAGGAAAAAAATTTCCAAATGGATATATTATTCATTACATGGATGATATTTTATTTTCACATATAGACAATAGCCAGTTTCTATTGTTATTTAAAGAAGTTCAACAAATATTAAAGGAATATGGATTACAAATAGCTCCTAAAAAAGATCAATTTAGTGAATCTTATAAATATTTGGGGTCTATATTGGAAAGAACAAAAATAATTCCACAAAAGATTCAAAGTAGCCTGACACTTTAAAAACTTTGAATGATTTTAAAAAATAATTAGGAGATATTAATTGGTTGAGGTCTAGTTTAGGTATACGAACATACTAGTTACAAAACCTTTGGCGGTTAACTCCTGAAGGGGAAAAAGAACTCCAAATTATAGAACAAAGAAAAACCTGTTATATTAATAATTATTCATTCTCTACATTCTCCTATGGGTATTTTATATTAAGAAGAAAAAATATTAGAATGGTTATTTTTGGGGCAAAAACTATAATAAAAACCTAGTTATTTATGTTTAAAAAAATTGTGATTTAATTGTTAAAGGACGACTATGGTTAAGACAATTGTTGATATCTAATCCACTTGAAATTATACTCCCATTTACTATAATTCCAAATTAATAGCTTATGGAAAATTTCTGAAAATTGGCAAACTGCTTTTTCTAATTACATAGGTAAGATTTCTAATTCATATCTGTAAAATTAAAAACTACAACTCATTAAAAGTACTGGATTCTATCAGAAAAGGTGAAAACTTATCCCCTTACAGCTAATACTTATTATATAGATGCTAACAAGATGAGATATACAGGTTATACAAATGATAAGATAATAAAGTGGTTAAAACTAATATGACTTCTGTTCAACAGGCTGAATTATATGCTATTTTTATTACAAGATTAATGCAAGTATTTTTCAAAAAAAAAGAAATCATTAAACATATTACTGGTATTCCTTATAATCCCCAAAGACAAGCTATACTAAAAAGAGCTAATTGGACCTTACAAACTATGTTGAAAAAACAAAAAGGAGGGAGATGGGATTAGGATAAACAATATCTCCTCGAACTATTTCACAAAAAGCATTATTTACTTTAATATTTTTTTATTCTAATGCAAAAAGAGAAACTCCAGCTGAAAGACATTGGGTACTACAATCAATGAAAGAGCTGAATCAGTACATATGTATTTTAGAGATCCTCTAATTAATGAATAGAAAAGGGGATTTGTCATTCATTAGGGTCAAGGATTTGTTTATATTTCTACAGGCACAGAAACGCTGTGGGTTCCACACAGAAACGTGAAATCCTGAGATAAGCCGAAAGAAGCCATACTTCGATGAAGCTAGAATTGTGAAATGAATGAGTCTGATGACCTTAGAGGAACGACAAAAGAGAAAAATGCTACCAGAGACCAGGAAAGCAGAGACTCTGACTTGGGGCTAGATAAAGATTCTGATAGCAGAAGGGGGGGAGAGGGGAAGTGATTAAGAACACAGGGCAACAAATATCCTCCGAGAATTTGTTCTTGTCTATGCTTGCTGTATTAACCTATGTTTTCTTAAAAGGATTTAGTAAATAGGAGCCAGATAATTTAACTTTGACTTGCAACAAATGTTCTCTGCATACTTGTTTAAATTTTTCTCTTTCTCCACCACCTAATAAGAGTATATATATATATGTATACTTATACACATGGGCTTGGTGACAGGAATGAGGCTGGAGATAGAATGATTGAATTTTGTAAAATCAATGATTTATTCATTGCAAATACATTTTATAAGAGACACAAACGCAGGTTATACACATGGACTTCACCTGATGGTATGCATAGGAATCAAATTGACTACATCTGTGGAAGGAACCACTGGAGAAGCTCAATATCAGCTGTGAAAACTAGGCGGGGGGCTGATTGTGGAACAGACCACCGATTACTCATATGCAAGTTCAAGCTGAAGCTGAGGAAAATTAA
>NW_006400037.1:751387-757590 GCF_000299155.1 Elephantulus edwardii
AGGATAGAGCAGGGTTTAGGGCTGTTGTGCATAGGGTCACTATGATTCGGAAATGACTCGACGGCACATAACAACAACAACATGTATATTTATATTGAGATCTAGAATTGGGCTATGGCTTCCTGTTAATTTGGGTAGTAAATGGCAGTCATCTCCTGAGGTGATGCTTTTTTCTTGTGAATCAGTTATTAAAAAGAAGCAAGAGATTTATTGGAGCAATAATCGCTGCTGTTTTAGCGATCATAGCTGTTAACAACTACAGCAGCTACTGCTGGACTTTCTCTGCATCCAAGTGTTCAAATTTACGTCAAACAATGGCATAGTGATTCTGAAAAATTATGGTCATCTCAAAGACAAATAGATTCCGAAATAAATTCTCTATTAATAGATTTAGAACAGTCAGTGGTTATGATAGGTGATCATATCACCAATTTACAGAGACAATGGAAGCTAAAATGTGACTGGAATACTATGCAATTTTGTATGATCCCTGTTGTATGGAATAATACTGAATGGCATTGGGATAAAGTTAGCAAACATATCATGAATCATGGTAAGTTAACTAATGAGATATTAAAGTTACAAGCTCAAATTCATGATACTTTTAATGAACAATTGAGAAAATTTAGTAATACTGATTTTCTGGAAGAAATAACTGAAGGAATCGCTAATCTTGATCCCTTTGATCATATTAAAATTTTTGGAAGCTCTTCTATAATCATGTTTTGTCTTATAATTCTTATTTTTGTGTTTCTATATAAAGGATGGAGAATGCAAATGGGGGAAAAAAAGAATAGCGAAAAAAGAAGAGAAACTATATTTTGTTGACTAAGTGATGCCTAATCAACTGAAGGGGGGAAATGTGGATTCCCTGTCATAGTGACAGCTGAGATCAGTCCAGACAGGACTGAGCACCCACTGCAAACAGAGAATTCTGCCCAGCTCCCCAGAGGAAATACTAGATGCTCTCTGCAAACAGAGATTTCCACCCAGTCTCCCACCTGAAGGGATGCCATGTCTGAACTTTGGTCTTAGTTTAAAGATTAAGCTTATCCATTGTTACGTTGGTAACACCTAAGTTTAAGGAAAATATAATCTCCAGAGATTGAATTTTTTTTTGAGGATTGACCTTAACTAAATAAAAACCATAGGGAAACTAAGAAAGAGGCCTTTTCACAGTGCTAAGCTGTGAGACGGCCTCTGCCTCAGCCTTCCCTCTTTTTCAGAATTCATTTTCTTGTGCCCTGCTTTCTTTCTGCATCCAGTTTACAACAATGCTGAGCTTTAATCCATATTCAAGACTGCAGTCCTCGGTTTTCTGCAGCAAGTGCTTCAAGTCCTTCTCAGTTTCAGCAAGCAGAGTTGTGTCATCTGCATAAAGCAGGTTGTTGATGACTCTTCCACCAATCCTGATGCCACATTCCTCCTCTTACATCCCAGCATCTCAGATGATCTGTTCTGCGTACAGATTGAAAAGGTTTGGAGACAGAATACATCCCTGGCGGACCTCCTTCTTGATTTTGAACCATGAAGTGTCCCCTTGCTCTGTTCTGACTACTGCCTCTTGGTCCAAGTATAAGTTTAGCATAAGCACAATCAAATGTTCTGGAATCACATTCTTCTCAGAGTCAGCCATAGCTTGTTGTGATAGTGACCCTATATACAGAAGCTCTGAACCCTCCCCTGTCCTGAGCCAGTCTCACTAAATCTGACACATCAATCCCTATTGCCCCATATATTGTAGCAATCCATCTCGCCCAGAGTCTTTCTCTCCAGCGCTGTCTGTCCACACTTCCAAGGATAATGTCCTCCTCCAAGGACCTGTCTCTCCTGGGCCTGTGCCCAAGTAAGGAAGAACTTTAAAATTCTAGCCTCCAGGGAGAGACCCAGTTTCACCCTCTCTAAGACAGACAGATTTGTTTTCTTGGTAATCCGTGGTATATTCAAGACTCTTATCCAGCACCACAGCTTGAAGGCATCTGTTCTTTTGTCATCCTTAATCATTGTCCAGCTCTCTGAAGCATAACAGTAATTGAGAAGACCATGGCCTGGATTAGGTACACTTTTGTATCTAGACTTACATTGTTGGTCTTCAGCACTCTGGAGAGATGCATGACAGCAAATTTTCTCAATGCAATTCATCCTTTGATTTCCTGACTCCTAGTGTTAAGAGTGTAGACTGGATCCGAGCAAGCTGTAATTGCTAACAACCTCAATCTCTTCTCCATCTAAATGGTGTTTCCAATTGGCCCTGTGGTGAGAATCTTTGTCTTCTTCATGTTGAGCTTCAATCCATACTGAAGGCTATAGTCCTTGACCTTTTGCAGCAAGTTCTTCAGGTCTTCAGTTTCAGCATGCAAGGTTGTATCATCTGCATATCATAGGTTATTAATGAGTCTCCCTCCAGTCTTGATGCCACACTCCTTACAAAGCCCTACTTCCCTAATGATCTGTTCTGCATACAGATTGAAAAGGTATGAGGACAGGATGCTTCTCTCACACACTCCTTTCTTGATTTTGAACCATGCAATGTTTCATTGCTATGTTCTGAGGACTGCTTCTTGGTCCAAGTATAGGTTTCATATAAGCATGATCAAGTGTTCTGGGATTACAATTATTCTCAGTGTTAGCCACAATTTAATGTGATCCATGCAGTCAAAGGCCTTTGCATAGTCAATGAAACACAGATAGACATTCTTCTGATACTCTCTGCTTTCTGCCAAGATCCCTTTGACGTTGGCGATAATGTCCCTAGTGCTATGACCTCTTCTAAACCCAGCTTGTATTTCTGGTAGTTCTCTGTCAATGTTCAAGTCATTTCTGAATAAGCTTCAGCAGGACTTTGCTAGTGTGTAATTTTAGGGATATTGTTCGATAATTTCCACACTCTGTTGGGTGACCTTACAGTCAATTAATTGGCCAAGTAGTTGTCCTCCAGATTTCTTGGCACAACTTGGTGAGCACATGCAGGGCAACATCTGTTTGCTCAATTATGTCATTGGTACTACATCAGTTAATGGGGTTTTATTTTTTTGCCAAATCCTTCAGAGCAGCCTGAACTTCCTCCTTCATCACCATTGACTCTTAATCATATGTTGTTTCTTGAAATTCTTTGTCAGCCAATTCTTTTTGGTACAATGACTCTGTATACTCCTTCCATCTTCCTTTAATGCTTCCTGAATCATTCAATATTCTGTCCATAGCATCCTTAAGCATTGCCACCCATGGCTTGAATTTATTCTTTAGTTCTTTCAGCTTAACATGTTGCTGCACACTTTTTAATTGACGATTGTTCTTAGAAACACATTTTTCACTATAGTCATCATTTGTGGCAATATGTTAAAAATGCTGAGTGAGTTTGACCCTTTTGATTTTCCAACTTCTGTTCCTTGTGCATTTCATTACAATATTTCACCTTGTCTAAGAATCAATAGAATCATTTATAATAACTTACTTCACTTACACATAAAAAATTTTATCATATTTGTATGTATCTGATACCCATGGTTTCAAATTTATAGAAAGCATGTTATTGTTGTTATATGCCATCGGGTCAACTGTGACTCACAGTGACCCTATGTACAATGGCTATGAACCTTCTCCTGAGCCAATTTCATTGTCTCTGACACACCTTTCTTATTACTCCATTCTCATTACTCCAGTTATTGTGTCAGTCCCTCTCATCCTCTCTTCCTCTCTTTCACTGTCCCTCTACTCTTCCAAGAATGATATCCCCTCTTGAGGACTTGTCCCTCCTACCTATTATCCCAAAATATATCAGATCAGTCTTTAAAATTATTACCTCTGAAGAGCAGGCTGGCTACACCCTCTCCAGGATGGACCTGTTTGTTCTCTTAGCAGCCCATGGTATATTCAATACCCTTCTCCATCAGCACCACAACTCAAAGACATCAAATCTTCTTCTATCATCTTTGGCCATATCTCTGATACATAGCAAGTAACTGTAAAGACCATGGCCTGGATCAGGTGTACCCTAGTCTCCAGACTGATTTCATTGCTACTCTGGAGAGGTTCCTGAAAGCAGATTTTACCAGTATAATTTGTCTTTTGATTTCCTGGCTGCTGGTACTAAGAATACTGATAGTAGAGCCAAGCAAGCTGAAACTGTTATCAATTTCAATCTCTTCTCCATCTATCATGATTCTGCCAATTGGACCAGTGGTAAGAATCTTTGTCTTCTTGATGCTGGACTTTGATCCATATTGAAAGCAGCTGTCTTTGACTCTCTACAGCAAATCCCTCAGGTCCTCCTTAATTCTGGCAAGCAAGGTTGTGTCATTTGCATAACACAGGTTGTTGATGAGTCTTCCTCTAATTTTGATGTCACATATCTCCTCTTAGAGCCCAGGCCACCAGATGATCTGTTCAGTATATAGATTGAAAATGTACAGAGCTAGGATACATCCCAGGGGTATGAAATGTGCAAAGAGCTGGAGCTGAAAAATTAAAAGGGACAAACTTGGTCAGCATTTCTTAGCCTGAAAGAGCAGAGTTTTCAATGACCCAGGAAGCATTAAAGGATGATGGAAAGAGTATACAGTATACCAAAAAGAATTGGCTGACATAGAAGAATTTTATGAAACAACATGTGATCAAGAGCCTACAGTGGGAAGCCATTTCTTTCTTCTCTATCTGATCACTTGGCAGCCCTCTTATACCATGAAATAAAGGTCTGTTCATTTTTCAGGACCAGCATCTTTCTTTTTTGATCTCAACTCTTTAGATTCCCTATTCTGCCATTCAGGTACTTTAGGTGAAATAGTTTTGTCTAGCTACACTATGTGGGACTCCTTAAACTCAAGCAGAAGGGGCAGGGCCAGATGGAGCTGGCTCAAGATTTAGTTTTTGAAAGGGAACAGACTTCTTGTTCTGTCATTCGGGTACTTTAGGTGAAACACTGCTGACTGTCTACCCTACATGGAACCCCTTAAGTTCAAGAAGAAGGCCAGGTCCAGTTGGGCCAAGTTGTGGTTTCTGGAAAGCAATAGAATTCCCTGTTCTGCTATTCAGGTACTTTGAGTAAAACTCTGCTGTCTACCTACACTATGTAGTATATTCACACAATGGAATACTATGCTGCATTGAAAAACAACGAACTCATGAAATATTATTCAAAATGTGTGACTCTGGAGTATATTATGCTGAGTGAAATGTCTCAGCACAAAAGACAAATACTGCATAGTGCCACTGTTGTAAAACAGGACTGAAATCGGGGTTGGGGGGAGACTGAGAAAGCGATATTCTGATAAATTTGAAAATCCAGAGGAAATGGACAAATTCCTTAAAACTCTTCCCTTATCCAGATTGAAAATAACAGATATATATAATTGAACAGACCTATCACAAAAGAAGAAATTGAACAGGTCATAAAAAAAACTTCTCCATCAGAAAAGTCCTGGGCCCAAATATTGCATAGGGCCACTATTGTAAAACAGGACTGACATTGGGGTTGAGGGAAGACAGAGAAGAAGGAGAGGAATGATGTATACTGCATTGCAACAGATAAGGGAGAGAACTGTTTAAAAGGGATACATGATTAGGTATTATTGACATGACAGGAGTCCAGAATGAAGGCTGCACAGTGCAGTGGACCTGGGAAAAGGGATTGCATAGCAAAGAAAGAGTTTTTCTTTTACTCATCAAGGAGAAATGTGAATGGGGGGCAGGGAGAAAAAAATACAACAATGAATGACTAGAAAACCTAAGTCTCTGTAAACTTTCATTAAAATTATTTTTTTTAAAAAAGGAAAAGTCATGGACCAGATGGCTTCACAGCTAAATTCAAAAAGGATCTATGACCAATTCTACTTAAATTATTTCAAAATATTGAAAAAGAAGTAACACCCTAGGAGTCATTCCATGAAGAAAGCATAAACCTAATACCAAAACCAAGTAAGATAACTACAGACCAATATCTCTCAAGAATCTAAATGCAAAAATCCTTAACAAATTCCTAGCCTATAGAATCCAAAAGCACATTTTAAAAATCCATTCATATTAATAACAAGAGAATAAAGGAGAAAAGATCACACATTTGGAAGCTGAACAACAACTTGCTTGAACACGACTGGGTACAAGAAGAAATAAAAAATGAAATAAAAAAAGTTTCTTGAAACAAATGACAATGAAGACACTACTTACCAAAACCTCTGGGAAACAGCCAAAGCCATAATCAGAGGTCA
>NW_006400037.1:760570-783509 GCF_000299155.1 Elephantulus edwardii
GAGAAGGGTGCAACAATGAATGAATGGAATTCCAAAATCTCTGTAGATGTTCATTGAAATGAAAAATAAACAACCTAAATTTAAAAAAAAAGAAGGAAACTGGAGGACGGGGAAGAGAGATGAAGGAAAAAGTCCAACAGCGAACAAATGAAAATGCAACTTTTCTGTAAATTTGTTAAAATTACAATTCAAATATTTTTTAATAGAAAGAATATATAAAGTGTATGAAAAGTGAAAAAGGGTAAGGAAAATCCAAAATTTCACAGTGCGTAATTCTTTCAAAGGTTGATCCACATGATTAGTCAGTGAATATTACAGAGTAAGGCTAGACAGACAGATGGCAAATGGAAGAGAAGAGAGAATAATTTGTGGACTTCAAAAACTGGCATGTTTAGATGATTACATTCCCAAACAAACATGAAAAAAATATCCATTCATGATGACCCAGTAGGATTCATAAGAAGTATGCAAAGATGATTCAACATAAGAAAAGCAATCAACTTAATTCACCAAACTAACAAAGCAAATAACAATATGATCTAAACAATTAATGCAGAAAAGGCATTTTACAAAATCCATCACTGCTTTCTGATAGACAATCAGCAAAAATGGAATAGAAGGGAATTTCCTCAACATAGTGAAAAGTATATATGCAAAACCAAGAGCCAATGTCATTCTCAATGGACAAAGACTAAAAGCATTTTCCTTGTGAACAGGGACCAGAACAGTATGCCCACTGTTGCCACTTCTATTCAATATTGTATTGAAAGTGCTTGCTAGGGTAATACAAGAGAAGGAAACAAAAGTCTTCCAGATTGGCAAAGAGGTGGTTAAACTCTTATTATGTGCAGATGATATGATAGTGTACTCAAAAAACCCCAAGGAGTCAACAAAGAAATTAATAGAGATGGTAGACCAATTTAATAAAATGGCAACATTTAAGATCAATATCCAAAAATCAGTGGGATTCCTCTACAAGTAACAAGGAGACAATACAATAGAAAACCACAAATTGAGCTACTTGGGAGTAAGCCTTACTAGAGACACAAAAGACCTATACTAAGAAAACTACAGAACATTTCTGTGAGACACAATAGAAGGCCTAGTAAGTGGGAAACTTTGCCCTGTTTATGGATATTTTTGTTGTAATTTATTGTCAAGTAGGAACTGACCCATAGCTAACCCACCAGTGGTTTCAGATGCAGTTAATTGCATAGGAGGAGACTGTCCATTCTTCTCCTGGGGAGTGGCTTGTGGCATCCAACACTGTACCTTTGGGATTGCAGCCCAGTTTCATGCAGCTAGGCCACCAGAGCTCCCTGTTCATGGATAGGAAGACTCAATATTGTAAAAATGAAAATCCTACCAAAAGCAACCCACATGTTCAACAGAGTTCCAACCCAGATATCAAATTAATTTCTCAAGGAGATAGAAAGAGAATATATATTTAGAGAAGAAAGAGATCCTGAATAAGCAAAGCACCTCTGAAAAACAAAAATGAAGTTGGCGGCATAGCACTCCCTGACCTCAAACCTACTACACAGCAGTAGTAACCAAAATAGCATTGTACTGATACAATAACAGGTACATAAACCAATGGAACCTAGAAATAGACCCAGCTACCTATGGTCAACTGATAATTGACAAGAAATAAAACCTATCAAGTGGGGAATTTATAACCTCTTCAACAAATGGTGCTTGCAAAATGGACTGCTACCACTTGAAAACTGAAAACAGGATCCACATTCCACACCACATATAAAAATCAACTCAAAGTTGATCAGAGACCTGGAAGTAAAGCCCTATGCAATAAAGTTCATCAGAGACAAACTGGGATCAAGCTTAGACAGCCTAGTCTATAGTATGAAAAGATTGCAAAATACAGCCAGAACTACACAATTTGGAGAAGATAAAATTCATACGTGGGACTTTCTAAAGATCAGATCCCTGTGTGCACCAAAAACATTTTCCAACAGAGTGAAAAAAAAAAATCCCCAACTCATACTGACGGGAAAAAGCATTTGAGAATACCATTTCAGACAGGGGTGTTGGATAAAAAAATTACAGAATCTGTTAGGGCCTCTACAAACAAGACTGATAACAATTACAAAATGGATAAAAGACTTCACAGAGGAAGATACTCACATGGCCAACAGACACATGAAGAAATGCTCAAATTCATTTACAATAAGAGAGATGAAAATCAAAACCACAATGAGATACCACCTCATCCCAGGGACAATGATAAACTTTAATAGGACAGCAAGTAATAAATTTTGGAGAAGATGTAGTGAAATAGGAACTCTTATGCATTGTGGGTGGGATTGTAAAATGGCTCAAGCACTCCTGAAGGCATTTTTGTGTTTCCTCAAAAGCTGAACATAGAAATGCCATAAGACCCAGCTATTCCACTGCTTGGAATGTACCCCAAGAAAATAAGGATTGAGTCACAAACAGAGACTTGTACACCAATGTTCATAGCAACATTATTCACTATCACAAGAGCATGGAAATAGCCCAAATGCCCAACCCCAATCAAATGGAATAAGAAATTATATTTTCACATGATGGAATACAATGCAAAATGCAGGAACAATAATTTTGTAAATTGCTACTTAACTTAGGAGGGCCTAGAAATCATTATGCTAAGTTAATTAACTCAGTCCCTTAAAGACAATTAACATATGAGACCATTATTGTAGAACCTTTATTGAGGATCCAAGGGCGTGGGGGGGAAGGTTAGAGAGGTGTGAGGATGGATGGGGTAAGGGGCGGAGGATTTCATCATAGAACTGCACAATTCGATGAGTTAAAAAAATGTGAAATATTCAGTGTGAAAAATAATGTACACTAACTTTGTAAACAAACCAGTAAACAGATGCTGCCCTGAACACACTCACCAGGTTGTGCCAAGAAACCTGGAGGACAATCACCTGGCCAACTGTCTCAAAGATATCCATATTTATTTCCATTTCAAAAAAGGTGACCAGACCAAGTATGGAAATTATCAAATAATATTAATATCATATGCAAGCAAGATTCTACTTATGATTATCCAAAACTGATCGAAATAAATAGAGAACAGCCATATGTATGTAGGCTGGGTTTAGAAGAGGCCATGGCACCAGAGAAATTATAGTCAGTGTCAGATGGATCTTAGCAGAAAGCAGAAAGTACCAGAGGAAAATCTTCTGTGCTTCATTGACTATGCAAAGACATTGGACTATGTGGATCATTTCAGAACACTTGACTGTGCTTATGTGAAACCTATATTTATACCAGGAGTCAGTTGCAAAGAAACACTGCGTGGTTAAAAAAAATACAAAGCATAAGTTGGCATAATTACAAAAGGAAATAGAAACATTCACAATCATAATAACCTATGTGCATATCACTAACAGAAACAATCAAAAATGCTCAAACTCACTGATGTTGAGTCAAAATTGCTCATAGCCAACCGTCCATTGAGCTTCTCAGGTTATAAATTTTACAAGAGGAAATTTCCAGACTTTCTCCTGAAGGGCTACTGTTAGATTTGAGCAGTCAGAGAGGTTCAACCTTTGGGTTAGCAGTGCAATTCCCTGTGTACTGATGTTGTTAGTTGCCATCAAGTTGATTATAACTAAAATGTACTCTATGAACAATGGCTCTAAATTTTGCCTCATAACCTCTGATATACCTTGTTAGATTCTTTGTTATTATAGTCATTGTGTCAGTCCATCTTGTTGAGGGTCTTCTTTCTGTTTTGCTGACCCACTACCTTTCCAAGCATGATGTCTCTTTCCAAAGACTAGTCCCTTCTGGTAATACACTCTAATTAAGTGAGATGAATTTTCACCATTCTTGCCTCCAAAAAGCATCCTTGTTGCACTTTCTCTAAGACAAATTTGGTTTTTACTTTTGGCAGTTCATGGGATATTCACTATTCTTCTCTGGCCCATAGCTCAAAGGCATTCACTATTCTCCTGTAATCTTTAGTTATTTATTGTAAAACTTTCAGATGCATAGCAAGTAATGGGGGGAGGGGACAAAACTAAATTAAAACCATGGCTTTAATCAGGTACACTTTAGTCTTTAAGTTGGCATCATTGCTCATTAACATTTTGACAGATCTTTGAGAGCAGATTTTCCTAAAGTCAAATGTTGTGTGGTGGTGTTTTGTTTGATTGATTTTTTTAATGTATTTCTGCTGTTAAAAAGAAAGGAGGGGAGTGTTTTTTGTGTATCCAAGCAAATTGAAATAGTTGACAATTTCTCCATCTATAATGTTGCCTATTGATCCAGTGATGGAGATTTTCCTCTTTTTGATCTATTCTTTCTGAAGCAAATATTTCAAGTCCTCTACACTTTCAGTAAGTCAAGTTTTGTCATCTCAATAATGTAGGTGTTTTATGAGTCTTCTTCTGATCCTGATGCCACACACTTCATAAAATACAGCTTTTCAAATTATTTGCTCAGGATACGCAGTGAATACACATGGAGAAAAGATAAAACCTTGATGTACCTCTTTCTTTATTTTGAAATAGACATTGTTCTCTTGCCCTGTGCAGATAATAACTTCTTTGTCTAGACATAGGTTTAACATGAACACAATAAAGTGGGGAGTCTTTTGGTTTTTAAATTTATTTTATTATTAATTTCAATGAAAATTTACAGAGACTTTCCATTCATTTGTTATTGCACTTTTCTCCTTTTACAACCCACCCCCACCCAGTACACTGCCCTCTTAGAAAAGTAAAAGAAAAATTCTTTCATTGTTTTACAATACCTCCCCCCACCCAGATCCACTTCACTATGCAGCCATCGCTCTGGACACCTGTTATGACAAATATACCTAATCACGTATCACTTTTAAATAGTTTTCTCCCTCATCTGTTTCAATGCAGTATACATTCTTGAACCCATGTCTCTCAGTATCCACCCTCCAAGCCCGATGTCAGTTCAGTTTTACAACAGTGACATCATGTAGTATTTGTCCTTTTGTGACTGAGATACTTCACTCAGCATAATATCCTCCATTTTGGATAATATTGCATGAGTTCCTTGTTTTTCAATGCATCATAGTATTCCATTGTGTGAATATACCACAGCTTCTCTATCCATTCCTTTGTTGATGCGCACTTACGTTGTTTCCAACTCCTTGCTATTGTGAACAAAGCCGCAATGAACATGGGTGTGCATATATCTGCTTGGATGTAGGTTATGGTCTCTTTAGGGTATATTCCCGGTAGTGGAATTGCTGGGTCAAATGGTATCTCTATTTGCAACTTTTTGAGAAAGCACCACAGCACTTTCCACAGTGGTTGCACCATTTTATACTTCCACCAATAATGAATAAGGGTTCCAGTTTCTCTACAACCTAGCAAGCATTTTTTGCTTGCTGTTCTGTTAAATTTTGCTATTCTGACTGGGGTGAGATGATATCTCATAGTTGTTTTGATTTGCATCTCTCTTAGAGCTAGGAATTTTGAACATTTCTTAATGAGCTTCTTAGCCATCTGAATGTCTGTCTCCTTTGGTGAAATATCTGTTCATATCCTGTGCCCATTATTCAATTGGATTATTTACTTTTATTTTGTTGTGGTACTCAATTATTTAATAAATTCTAGATATAAGTCCCTTATCTGATATGTCATTACCAATACTTTCTCACAGTCTGTGGCTTCCCTTTTTACCCTGTTGGAGAAGTTTGTGGATGTGCATAGGGATTTGATTCTAAGAAGGTCCCATTCATCTCTTTTATCTTCTCCTGGTTGTAGGTTTTTCAGGATACATGGAAGACTGGTTATGTTGTGGATTAGGACTTCCAGCGTTCTTCCAAGCTTTTCTTTAATGAAGTTTATAGACCTTGGTTTTAGTCCTAGGTCCATGATCCACCTTGAGTTGGTTTTTGTATATGGAGTGAGGTGTGGATCTTGCTTTAGTCTTCTGCAGATAGTTTTCCAATTTTGCCAATACCATTTGTTAAAAAGGCTGTAGTTTCCCCGCTTAACTGATTTCATCTCCTTGTCAAAAATCAGTTGACCATAGATGGACTGATTTATGGGTTCTCAATTCTATTCCATTGATCTATGTGTCTGTCATTGTACCAGTACCATGCTGTCTTAACCACCCCGGCAATGTAGTACGATTTGAAATCAGGGAGTGATATGGCTCTGACCTTTCTTCTATTTTTGAGGAGTGCTTTGCTTATTCGGGGCTTCCTTCCATTCCAAACGAAACTGGAGATTGCCTTTTCTGTCTCATTGAAGAGTGGGATTGGTATTTGTATTGGGATTGCATCAAATGTGTAAATTGCCTTTGGTAGTGTTGCCATTTTCACATTATTGAGTCTTCCAATCCATGAGCAAGGGACATGCTTCCATTTCTTCAGGTCTCTTTTTGTTTCTTCTAGTAATGTTTTGTAATTTTATTTGATACTTTGTGTTTCTAGTTAGATTTACTCCCAAATATTTAATCTGGGATTAGTTATTGTTAAGGGTATTGTTTTTCTTAGTCTGGCTTTGTACTCTCTTTGTCACTCTGGAGAAACACAACAGATTTTTGTATATTGATTTTGTATCCTGCTGCTTTGCTGAATTGGCCCACTGTGTCCAATAGTTTTCTTGCTGAATTGGCCCACTGTGTCCAATAGTTTTCATGCTGAGTCTTTAGGGTTTTCTAAGTATAGTATCATATCATCTGCACAGAGAGATATTTTTGCCTCCTCTTTGCCAATTTGGATACTTTTTATTTCCTTTTCTTGTCTTATTGCTATTGCTAAGACTTTCAATACAATATTGAATAAAAGAGGTGATAGTGGGCATCCTTACCTATTTCCTGTTCCTAAGGGAATGCCTTTAACCTCTCTCCACTGAGAACAATGTTTGCTCCCAAGTTTGCATAAATACTCTTTATTATGTTGAAGAAATTCCCCTCTAATCCTATTTTGTTGAGTGTTTTAATCAAAAAAGGGTGTTGAGGTTTGTCAAAGACCCTTTCTGCATCAATTGATAGGATAATGTGGTTCTCATTGTTTGCTTTGTTAATGTGATGAATTAATTGTTTTCTTTATCTTGAACCATCCTTGCATACCTGTTATGAGTCCCACTTGATCATGGTGAATTATTTCTTTGATGTATCATTGGATTCTATTGTCCAGTATTTTATTCAGAATTTTTGCATCTATGTTCATGAGAGATACTGGCCTAGTGTTCTATTTTGGTGATGTTCTTTCCTGGCTTTGGTATCAGGATATGTTTGCTTCATAGAATGAGTCTGGGAGAATTCCATCTTTTTCTATTTTCTGAAATATTTTATGTAGAATTGGTGACAGTTCTTCTCCAAATATTTGGGAAAATTAACTTGTAAACTCATCTGGTCCAGAGCTTTTTCTGGTTGGAAGTTGTATTACCTTTTCCATTTCTTCTTTTATAATGGGTTTGTTCAGATGTTCAATTTCAGTTTGTGTCAGTTTACGTAGGTTGTGCATTTCTAAGTATTTGTCCATTTCCTCTAGGTTTTCATTTTGTTTGAGTATAGTTTTTCATAATATTCTAATGTTAGGTTTTTTATTTTAGTTGTTTCTGTTGTGATGTTGCCTAATTCATCTCTTATTCGGATTATTTGTGTCTTCTTTTCTTTTGTGAGTGTTGCTACTGGTTTGTCAATTTTATTGACCTTTTCAAAGAACCAACTCTTAGTTTTCTTGATAGTTTCAGTTGTTTTTCAGCTTTCTATTTTGTTTATTTCTGCTTTAATTTTTATAATTTCAGCTTTTTTTAAAGTTGTTGGGTTTTCTTGCTATTCTTGTTCAATTTGCTTGAGATGTTGGGTTAGAGAGTCAATGGTCAGTTTTTCCTGCCTTTTGATGTGTTTGCTTATTTGCTATAAATTGACCTCAGATTACTGTTTTAGTTGTTTCCCAGAAGTTTTGGTAAGTGGTGTTTTCATTGTTATTTGTTTCAAGAAACTTTTTAATGTAATTTTTTATTTCTTCTAGTACTCAGTCATGTTCAAGCAAGGTGTTGTTCAGCTTCCAAATGGATTTTTCTCATTTATTATTATTAATTTCTAATTTTGTAGCATTCCGGTCTGAAAAGATGCTTTGTATTATTTCTATGTTTTTTAAATTTATTGATGCTTGCCTTGTGACCCAGAATGTGATCTATTCTGGAGAACATGCCATGCACATTGGAGAAGAAGGCATACTGTGATTTTTTGGAGTTCATTAGCATATAAATATCTACGAGGTCAAGCTGGTTTATTGTGTGGTTTAATTCTTCAGTATGTTTGTTTAGTTTGTTTCTGGCAATTCTTTTCTTGAGAGAGGTGTATCGAAATCTCCAATAACTATAGTAGTGTTGTCTATTTCCTTCTTCAGTTTTGTTAATGTTTGTTTTATGTATTTTGCAGGTCTTCATTTGGTGTGTAGATATTTATTATTGTTATGTCGTGTTCTATTGACCCTTTCAATAGTATGTAGTAACTTTCCTTGTCCTTTGTGATGGTTTTTACATTACCATTTATTTTATCAGAGATTAATATCACTACTCCTGCTTTTTTCTGGTTGCCATTTGCTTGGTATATTTTTCCCCACCCTTTTACTTTTAGCCTGTCTTTATCTTCATTTTTCAGGTGTGTCTCTTGTAGACAACATATTGTTGAATTTTGTTTGTTTATCCAATCTGCTACTCTTTTTCTCGTCAGTGGTGCATTTAAACCACTCACATTCAGTGTGATTATTGAGACGCAAGGTTTTATTTCTTTCATTTTGTTGATTTCTTTTTGGTGTTGTTGCTAGTTACTTTGGACCATGCTGCTTTCTGTGGTATGTCTGTAAGAAAGACATCTTTGAGTTTTTCTTACAATGCTGGTCTTGTTTTTACAAACTTTCTTAGGTTCTGCTTCTCTGGGAATATCTTGATTTTTTTCCTTCAGACCTGATGGATAATTTTGCTGGATCCAGCATTCTTGGTTGACAGTTGTGTTCCTTGAGTGTTTGATATATGTCCTTCCAATCTTGCTTGCATGGTTTCTGCTAAGAAATTGGCACTTTGTCTCATCTGCTCTCCCTTATATGTTATTCTTTGTTTCTCCCATGCTGTTCTCAAGATTCTCTCCTTATCTTTGATTCTGGGAAATTTAACTATGATATGTCTTGGTGGTTTTTTGGGGGGGTCTAGTCTATATGGTGTTTTCTGAGCTTCTTGAATATATATTTTCTCATTCTTCATTATGCCTGGGAAGTTTTCCTCTAGTAATTCTTCCACAACTTTTTCAGTGTCTTGTTTCTTCCTGTTCTGGGATTCCAATGGTACACATGTTATTTCTCTTGATGGTGCCCCACATTATTCTTAGGTTTTCTTCTTTTCCCTTCTTTTTTGAGTCTGCTTTTTTGCTCTAACAGATGAGTGGTGACAATTCTGTCTTCAATTTCACTGGTTCTGTATTCCATCCCTTCAACTCTGTTCATGTGTCCTTCCATCATGTTGACAGCATCTGAAAGATTGGATGTCATCTTTTGGATAGTCATAATTTATTTTTCCAGTGCCACTAATGCCTTGCTTGTATTCTTTACATTATTCTGGATTTTTTTTTTTAGCTTCTCCTGGTTTTTGCTTGTAGTATCCTGTAATTCTTCAAGTTTGTCTTTATTTATTGAATATATTCAATCATTCTTTTAAATTCTGTGTCAGAATGCTCCATCAGATTTTCTGGCTTCAGAAAATCCATTGATACTGTGTCACCCTTTGGGGGGGTGACATCTTTCTTTGAGCTTGTGTAGTGTGTGAGATAGCTTGCTTTCTTTGAAACATTGATATGTTCGTGATCTGAAGACAATGCTCTAGAGATCAGTTGGGCAATTACACCATTTGTGTGTTTCTCTGAACTTCTGACTTAAGGGAAATGTCAATTCAGAATTGTGAGAGCAACCTCTTGTTGGTAACATAGGTCAAGGTGCTCTCGATTAAAGGTAATTTGATTGAACAGATGTGTAGACACCCATGTGGAGCCAACTGGGGTGGGGCATGCACAGGGGTGGGGCTATCACAAGGGCAGGTCATACTCTTTGGGGGACCTCACTTGGAAATCAGCTCTCTGGGTGTGCTCATGATTAGGGTTCCTACTCAAATTCTAGCTGTCTCCCACCCAGTGGTTTTCTCTCAGCAAGCAGTCCCTGCTCAGTGGCACTTGCACAGGTGCCCTCATGCAGCAGCTCCTGCTCATGCGGAGTCCTGAATCAAACAGCACCCAAAAAGTTAAAGTCAAATTCACATCAGCCCACTTGCCTCTGGCTGGTCTGCAGTGTCCACAAAAGTTTGGACAGATTACCACTGGCCAGCTTGTTCCTGGGCAGTCAGTGTGACCCAAGAAAGCTCAACCAAATTCCTACCAGTGAGCTTGCCCTTAAGTTCTCTCCCAGGTAATTAGCAGTGCCCCAGACCCAGTCAGGATCCTACTGGCCTTTCTCCTGCCAGATTAGTCCCACAGCAGCTTGGCTGGTGGCTTCAGGCAATGGCTGGATCTACAGAGTGGCTTTGTGTTCCTATAGGCCCCAAAAGGAATAGTTCCAACAAAAGTTCTGATTCAAAATCCTACTGTCCATAGCTTGCTGCATTAGTCGGTCTCTGTGCAGCATGAAGGACTATCTAGTGGCCCTGGGGTGCCTCTGGGGTCACAGGGCAGTGGTGGGGGTGGGGGCACGTGGTTGTGGTGCTGCCATGGGGGTGGAGAGAGGAGGCAGGGCACAGGGTTGTGGTGGGGTGGAGTGGGAGCACTGGGCTGGGGGGGGAGCATGGGGCTGGGGCACCATCACTGGGAAGCAGGGGGGAGAGGGAACTTGGGCACCACCGAGTGGTTATATGGCCACGGCCGCGAGCAGGGTCACACAGTGGCGGGCCGCAGTGGGGTCATGCGGTGGCGGGCCACAAGACAATGGTTGGGCAGTTGCTGCTCTGGGGTCATGTGGCCCCAGGTGGGTGGTCACTCCCTGAGTTAATGGGGCCCGCGTGGTCAAGCTAAACAGCAGTTATCCCCCAAAATAACTGTCAGAGTAGTGCAGGCAGCACAGTTAGTCACTCCTTCCTGCCATCCATTGCTCCTTCCTGCCCAATAATTAACCGTTTTGAGATTACCATTCTTCTAAATGTTTGCCATAATTTGCTATGATATAAACAGTAAAATGCTTTTGCATAAACAATAAAACACAAATTGACATCGTTCTGGTGTTCTCTACTTTAAGATTCATCTCACATTAGCAATGATATTCCTGGTGCTATAGCTCTTCTAACCTGACTGTCTGGCCATTCTCTGTTGATGTACCATTCCAGATGTTGTTGAATAATATTAACAGTATTTCCTTTTATGTAATATTAAAATATTTTTCAGTAATTTTCACATTCTATTTGATCACCTTCTTTAGAAAATGGGAGCAAACCTGGAATTCTTCTAGTTAGTTGGCCAGATCTTCCAAATTTCCTGGCAAAGTTTGGTGATCACTTTTAAGGGCTCCTTCAGTTTGGAGGAGTATGGCAATTGGTACTCCATAAATTCTTGAGACTTTATTCTTTTTCTAACAACTTCAGTGCGCTTTGAACTTCTTCCTCCATCACCATTCTTGGGTTTTGGTCTTACGCTACTTCCTGAAATGGTTCTGTGTTGAAACATGAGAAAAATTAAGTGTTCTGAAATTACTAATGTTATTCATAATTCATTATAATCCACACAGCAAAATTCCTTTGTATATTTAGTAAAAAACAAGTAAATACCTTTCTGATGGTTCCTTCTTTCAAACAAGATCCATCTGACATAAGCAATGAAATCTGTTATTTTATAGCCTCTTGTATGACCGGTTTTAATTTCTGGCAGTATTCAGTCTTTGTACAATGTTGATGTATTTTTTCCAAATCTTCAGCAATATTACACTTGCCTATAACTCTTGTTACTATCAAGTCACTTCCAGTTCACAATGGTCCTCTATCAGCTTTCTGATGCTGTAATCTTATTGGCAGGAGACTACCCACTTTCTCCTGCAAAACTGCTGGAGGATTCAAACCATGAGATGCACAGCCTTTGGATTTGCCATTTACTGTGGACTATAACACCACAGCTCTCAAGTGAAAAGAAGGTGTATGCTTTTCAAGTTGTTTTATTTTTCATTGGAGTTAAAGCTAAGACTTGGATAAATTTTGAGTTAATTTATGTGTTAAGTGGAAGTCTATGGTTTTGTTCAAACATTCTTCTAGGTCCTATATCCCTGGTGTGTCCACTTGCTGTACACAGGTAACTTGTGGTTGCTGTGAAGCTGAACACAGTGACACTGATATGTCAAATGCGTTAATGGTTACCCATGGCAGACAGTGTTTGGTGGTGCTCCCCAATTAAAACAAGCTTGGAAGCAGGAGTGGCAACCTCTTCCATAATAGTTTGTCTCTGGAAACCCTATGAACCTGGAGAAAGGATGAAAGTCACACAAATGTTGACGACTTTCCTTCATAGGGTCATTATGAGTTGCCTACAACTTGATGGCACTTAACAACAACAACAACATGATGTTAATTATATAATTGTTGTTGTTATCTGCCATTGAGTCACCTGTGACTCACAGTGACTCTATGTACAGCAGCTCTAAATCCTTCCCTGTCCTGAGCCAGGCTCACTGATTCTGACACACAAACCTCCACTGCCCCAGTTACTATATGAATCCATCTTATTTGGAGTCTTCCTCCCCTGATCTATCCCTCCACCCCAAGTATGATGTCCTTTTCCAAGGACTGATCCCTCCTGGCTATATGCCCAAAGTATGTGAGATGGAGCTTCAAAATCCTAGCCTCAAAGGAGACACTTGATTTCACCCTCTCTAAGACAGACTTATTTGTTTTCTTTGAGGTTCTTGATATGTTCAAGACTCTTCTCCAGCACCACAACTCAAAGGCATTAATTTTTCTGCCATCCATAGTCATTGCCCAGCTCTCTGATGTGTAGCAAGTAATTGCAAAAACAATAGCCTGGATCAGGTGTACCTTAATCTCTAGACTTACTTTATTGCTTCTTAGTACTCTAGGGAGGTCCCTGGCAGCTGATTTTCCCAGTGTAATTCATCTTTTGATTTTCTGACTGCTGGTGCCGAGAGTGTTGATTGTGGAGTCAAGCAAGCTGCAATTGTTAACAACCTCAATCTCTTCTCCATCCATCATGGTGCTGTCAATTGGCCCAGTGGCAAGAATCTTTGTCTTCTTTATGTTAAATATTACAGTCCTTGACCTTCTTCAGCAAGTACTTCAGGTCCTCCTCACTTTCAGCAAGCAAGGTTGTATCATTTGGATCATGCAGGTTATTGATGAGTCTTCCTCCAATCTTGATGCCACATTCCTCCTCATAGAGCCTAGTCTCCCAAATGACCTGTTCTGCACATAGTTTGGAAAGGTATGGAGACAGGACATATTCCTGACACACTCCATTCCTGATTTTGAACCATGAAATGATTCCTTGCTCTGTTCTAAAAACTGCTTCTTGGTCTGAGTATAAGTTTCACATGAGCACAATCAAGTGTCCTGAAATTCCCATTCTCCCCAAGGTCAACTGCAATTTGTTGTGATCCACACAGTCAAATGCCTTTGCATAGTCAATGAAACACCAGCACTCTCTGATTTCTGCCAAGATATATCTGACATTGGTGATAATGTTTCTAGTGCCATGACCTCTTCTAAACCTAGCCTATACTTCTGACACTTCTCTGTTGATGTACTGTTTGGGGCATTCTTCAGCAGGATTTTGTTTGTGTGTGATATTAACGATATTGTTCAATAATTTCCACACTCTTTTGGGCCAACTATTTTTTGGAATGGGAATAAAATATCAATCTCTTACAGTTAGTTGGCCAGGTGGTTGTCCTCCAGATTTCTTGGCTGTCAAGCTGGTGAGCACATCATGACCTAATTATCATTAATGATTTATTATACACTAATGATATTATTCAATAATTTGTGCATTATGTAGGACTTCTTTTAAAAAATGTACAAACATTCAGTTCTCCAGGTCTTCTGAATTTCTTGGCATAGATAAGTGGGCACATCTCGTGCTACATACATCTATTGTTAAACATCTCAAATGCCATCCCATCAATTCCCCGAGTCTTACATTTTGCAATGATTCAGTATAGCTTGAATTTCTTCTTTAAGTACCATTGGTTCTTGATCATATGTTACTTCTTAAGTGGTTCAGTGTCAAACAATTCTTTTTGGAACAGTGACTGTGCAAATCTTTTAATATCTTTTGATGCTTCAGACATCATTCAATATTTTTCCATAGAATGTTTCAATATTGCGGCTCAAGGCTTGAATTTCTTTTTCTTCAGTTATTTCAGCTAGAGAAATGCTAAACATATCCTTCTCATTTGGTTTTCTGTCCCCAGGCCCTTATACATTTCATTATAATACTTTGCTTTTTCTCCTCAAATTTTTCTTTCAAATAACCTTTTTCAGCTTTTTTATTTCATCATTTCTTACTTTCATTTCAGTTGTTCAAGATATTAGAACAAGTTTTAGGGTCCTTTCTAACATCAGTTCTGCCGTTACTTTCTTTCCTATCTTTTTTAATTACATTTTTTTACTTTTTTACCACAACTTACCTGGTCTGAAGTCATTAATATTTAATTGAAGTTTTTAAAGTTTAATTAATTGAATAATTAGTATTCAAATGTGGTTCTTTTTTTATTTTCATTTTAATGAGTTTACATTAAGGATGGATTTTCATTTATTCATTCATTGTGCACATTGATACACATCATTCCTCCTCCCTCAGTCTACTTTGTAATGCTTGTTTTGTTCCAGATTCTTAATTGTCATAATATAATGTCTAATTAATCTTTCCTTTCAGATAGTACTTCCCTTCTCCTATTCTTAAGATAATCTCTAAATTCAGGAGAGATAGAGTATAAGAAAATAACAAGGGCCTGCTGTGACACTCACTGATATCTTGAGGACATGGGGAAAACAATTTCCTGGTAATTTTAAAGGATGGAAAAGATAAACACTTTCTCTAATTATTCAAGTGATAATTATTATAATGCTAAGTACAATGAAGACAGAAAATATTTAAATTAAATTTACTGTGACAGCAAATAACACAATATAAGGACTTGCTTTAAACACCGAAGGATACGAAATGAATAGGAAATTGTTTCTACCCTATGAGAGCCATCAGTGATGGTCTCTGACCTAAGAGAATCACTGGTAACTTTCGGCTCTTATCTCATGAGGGAGGCCTCAACCAGGGAGGAAATGTGTCTTTTCTCTTCTAACAAGCTAAGATATTCAGGAAAAGTTATTTAAGTCCCAAGGGCTCCAATATAAAGTGAAGAAATTGGAATAAATGAGTTCTTAAAATCTTTACTGTTTCATCACACAGTGTGAGAGAAAATGAAGTTGCTCTCTTCTTTATTAATCTAAGACTCTACATGAGATTCACTTCACTACTCTTTTTCTCTTTATTATGCTGTGGAAGTGAAAGCAATGAGTAGGGATAAATATGCATTGTTTTATTTGTTCATCAAGCCATTCATTCACAAATGGTTGTCTGTATCTCATTGCATGCTCACCCTCAATAAGGGCTGTGTGGGGGCCTGAAAACACCAAAAAAATAACTCTGTATTGCCCCGGAGACTTCCTACTCTGATCCTCTGAACCTAGAGTTTGAGAGGGAAACCAATCTTTTCCATAAAGGATGATTTTTTCCCCTCTCCCAAGCTTTGGTATTTTCAATTCTCTCATATGCATATGAAAATTAGATAATGAAAAAGGAAGACTGAAGAAGAATTAATGCTTTCAAATTGTAGTGATGGTGAAGAATGTTGAATGCACTATTACTCACTCACTCACTCATTGTCATCAAGTAAGAATCGACTCACACTTAATGCCCCATTGGTTTTCTGGGGCTGCAAATCAAATGGAAGGAGATTGCTCATCTTTTGTCCTGTAGAGCCAGTGATGTATTAGAACCACTAGAGAAGCCCAATCTTTGGATTAACAGATCAATTCCTTATGGACTACATTACCAGAACTCCCTTAAACATAGCAATTGAACTACCAAACAAACACATAAATCTGTCTTGGGGGAAAAGTGTAGGCAGAATGTTCTTTTTATTATTATTATTATTTTATTCTGGTTTACTTACAAAGTTTGAATGTATTATTTTTCACACCGAATCTTTCAGATTTCCTTTACATCCACTACCCATGAAATTGTGCAACCTTATGATTAAGCTCCCACCCCCAACCATCCTCACCCCTCTGCTTACACCATCCTCCGCCTTTGATCCTCATACTCATTCTACAATAATGTTTTGTACAGTATTTGTCCTTATGGGACTGAGTTAGTTTACTCAGCATTATGCTCTCCAGTCCTTCCCAAGTTAGGTAGTAATTTGCAAAATCATTGATCCTACGTGCTGCATAGTATTCCATTCTTTGAATACATCATAATTTCTCAATCCATTCAATAGTGATTGAACATTTGAACTGTTTCCATGTTCTTGCAATAGTGAATAACACTGCTATGAATGTTGGTGTACAAGTATCAATTTGTGCCTCAGTTCTTCTTTTCTCAGAGTATATTCCTAACAATGGAATTGCTGAGTCCTATGGAATTTCTACATACAGCTTTTTAAGGATGTGCCAAACTACCATCCAGAGTGGTTGTACAATCCCACCAATAATGTATAAGAGTTCCTTTCTCACCACATTCTCTCCAACATTTATTGTATGCTGTCTTGTTAAACATTGCCACTGCTATAGGAGTGAGATGGTATCTCACTGTGGGTTTTATTTGCATCTTTCTTATTGCCAGTGATTTTGAGCAATTCTTCATGTGTCTGTTGGCCATTTGAATATCTTCTTTGGTGAAAATTCTTTCCATGTTCTTCGCCCATTTTGTAATTGGGTTATCAGTCTTTTTCTTGTGGAGGTCCAGGAGAAGTATTCTGTAAACTTTCATTGTATTTCATGTATTTGCATCTTTAGTTAGGTTCACTCGCAAGTGTCTCAATTTGTGGTTGGGCATTATAAATGGTTTTGTTTTCTTTATTTCCTTCTCTGACTTTTTCTTTGTTACTATAGAAGAATCCCACTGATTTCTAGATATTGATATTATATACTGCCACTCTACTAAATTGGCCTACTGGCTCTAAAATTTATTGTTGTTCAGCCTTTTGGGTTTTCTGTGTACTCTATCATTTCACCTGCATATATCAAGAGTTTAGTCATGTCTTTACTGATATGGATGCCTTTTACTTCCTTCTCTTGTTGTATTATCCTTGCAAACACTTCCAAGATGACAATGAATAAAAGTGGTGACAGTGGGCCTACTAGTCTGGCCCCTCGTCACAAGGAAAATGCTTTTAATCTTTCTCCATTGAGAATGATGTTAGCTCTTGGTTTTGTATATATATTTTTCACTATGTTGAGGAAATACTTTTCTTCTCCAGTTTTGCTGAGTGTCTTAATCAGGAAGAGGTGTTGGATTTTGTCAAACACCTTTCTGTATCAATTACTAAGATCATATAGTTCAAATTATTTACTTTGTTCATATGATGAGTTATGTTGTTTTCTTATGTTGAACCACCCTTGCATACTTGTTATGAATCCTACTTGGTCATAGTGAATTGTCTTTTTGGTGTGCTTTTGGATTATGTTGGCTAGGATTTTGATAAGGAATTTTTAATATATATTCATGAGATATTGATCTGTAGTTTTCTTTCTTGACAATATCTTTGCCTGGTTTTGGTATTGAAGTTATGCTTGCTTCATAGAATGACTCTGGGTATTTTCCTTCTTTTTAAATTTTTTTGCAATAATTTAAGTAGAATTAGTGATACATCCTCTCTGTATGTTACATAGAATTCAGCTGTGAAGCCATCTGGATCAGGACTTTTCTTAGAGGAAGTCTTTTTATGACCTGTTCAATTTCTTCTTTTGTGATGGGTCTGTTCAAGTGTTCTATAACTGTTGTTGTCAGTCTGGGTAGGTTATGAGTTTCAAGGAATTCGTCCAATTCCTCTAGGTTATCTAATTTATCAGAGTATAGCTTTTCATAGTGTTTTGCTATTATTGATTTAATTTCCTCTGGTTCTGTTGTGATACCACCTCTATCATTTCTTAATTGAATTATCTTTATCTTTTTTATTCTTTTAAGTTTGCCAATGGTTTGTCAATTTTGTTGACTCTTTTGAAAAACTAGCTCCTGGTCTTATCGACCATTTCAATTGTTTTGTCGTTTTCTATCTTATTGATTTCAGCTCTCATTTTTACAATTTCTGTTCTTCTAGAGGTTAGCCTGTAGGATTAAATTGTTGTTCTTTTTATAGTTGATGAAGGTGTTGAGTTAGATCATTGATTTCTTTTTTCTTCTTTCTTCCTTTCTTATGTGTGTGCCTGTTGCTATGAACTTCCCGCTGAGGACTGCCGTAGCTATATCCCAGAGGTTTTAGTATGTTGTATATTTCTTTGTTTCAAGGAAATTTTTCTTTATTTTATTCTATATTTCTTTTATAACCCAATCATGTTCTAGCAAAGTTATTTAGATAAAAAAACTATGGCTGGTTTTGTAAGCTTTTACTCCTGTGGTTAATTTTTAGTTTTATGGCATTATGATCTAAGAAAATATTTTTTATTATTTCAATGTTTTTTTAATTTATTGAGGCTTGCTTTGTGTCTTAATATGAGGTAAATTCTGGAGAACATACTGTTTGCACTTGAGAAGAAAGTGAATTGAGTTTTACAGAATATTCCTTAAAGTGAGGATGGTAAGACTTTATCCATAGACTATAAGCATATTAGCAGTAGATAACAATCTGGAGAACATTATGGTTGGTAAAGTAGAAAGAAAGAAGAAAGGAAGACCTACCAAGAGATATATTGGCAGTGCCTGCAACGATGAAGCTCAAGCTCAGTGGTAATTTTGAGGATGATGTGAGACCAGAGAGTGTTTTGTTCTGTTGTACATAGGTTTGCTATGAGTGAAATGGGCTTGAATACACCTAAAAGTAATATGCGAGTAAATTTCTATCCCTGAGGTAGTATTGGGCTATATCTTTTAAAATAGAACTGAGTTTCCTTGCTCATCTGTTAAAAATTTACATTGTTTTAACTCATGTGAAATGTAGGCTCTAGATTCTACTTAAAATAACATGTAAATAAAACATGGCTTCTATTATACCTTGGAGAGAGCCAAAGGACCTTAAAAAATAAAATTTATTTGACTTTTGAAATGGCAAACTATATATTCTCAGTTTCATGTGCAACAAATTTTAAAAGCAAATTTGATCTTAGCAGTAAAATTCAGCATGCTGAGTTATTGCTCTGATAGCCTAGGGGAAATACGATAAGTAATTCACAAATACAAACAATCACAGGCATCCTATAAAACACTATTTTTCTTACAAGTTGAGTATATTTTTATTTGACCTTTACTTTTTCAATGCTTCTTTATTTAAAAAAATCTAGATTTTACAATGTACTTGACTGTACACCTCTTGGTTACAAACCACTGAACCTGCTCTCAAAAGACTTAAAAATAAACAAAATGCAGTTTGTGATGCACCTCATTGGAGCTGCAACCATCACAGCTCATTACCATTGAATTACAATGTTCTCTCATGGTCCATAGACAATAGAAGGCTCAACAACAGTCTCTTAACCATTCAACACAGCACTATAGTCTTTTTATCACCATGGGGTATAAAAGGCTACACTTTTTCCTTTCTTCTGACCTTTTAAAAAAGTATTTAATCTTTCTAAAATATGTTTATTTATTTATGACTATCCCATAGTATTTAACAATATAGTACTATTTTTTTTTAAAAAAATGAAAAATTTGATTAATGCACTCTTACAGTAAAATATGGAATTTTCAGCTAAGAGAAGAAGTTGAAACTAACTGAAAGATCAGATCCTGGAACTTGTCAAAGACTGAATCCTAGCAGTGACAGTTCCTGACAATGTGACAGCTAGTGAGTTATAAACCTCTCTATGTCCCTATATCTTTTATCTTCTAAGAAAAGAGAATGATGATAATTCATGGAAGGTGGTGAAAGTCTAATCAGCTACTGCCCAGAAAGTATTTAGATGTATGTTTGATACGTAAGTGATAATAACTGATATTTTATAGAGTTTTCTAGTAGGAACTTAGTTTTTGCTTTTATTATCTGTACTGGTAATAACCTAGACAAAATTACCATTTAAAAATTATATTTAGATTCCTACTCTGCCGTTTTGTGCTGTCCTTAGATCTATTCCCCCATAAAGCACATTGATATTTTCAAAATATTAATGGTGTGAAAATAAGTGGATATTGTAAGATTAAAGATAAAAAAGAAATTGTCTACAACTATTTGATTGATAAAAGTATTTTCCCAGTGAGGTACAGGTTAACAATTTTGATATAACTATTTACTAATACTGGGATAAAACCACTTTAAGTTGGTGGTGGTTGATGTGAGGTAGGATTCTGTTTGCATGGTAGCTTACAGATAAGCAAGGGAAAAGGCTGGCATTAGCCATATATTAACAAATTAGAGGTGAAGATATCACTAAGAACTCATGTTTAGCTTAATATAGACCATGTGTGTGTACACCAATTTTAACACAGAAATGATACATATAGAAATATATTTTTATTGTTGCTCTTTGTTGTCTTGGTATTAGCTCTGACGCATGGTGATGTTATATATGACAGAACAAAACCTTACCAGGTCCCATGCTATCTTTATTATCATCAGTAAATTTGAGTTCATTGATCAGCTATTATGTAAATCTACTTCCTTGAATGTTTCCCTAATTTTTGCTGCCCTCTACAGAGTAGCCATGAAAGAAGGATGGGGAATCTCCTCCCATGTGATTAACTGCTTCTGATAACCCATGGAAGTGTCAGCTATTGGTAGGTTCAGATTGAGAGTACACAACAACAATTATTTTATAAGGAGTTCTGGAAGCCTAGTAATGAGGAGCTGTTCTGTAATCCAGAAAGCACACAGTTCAAATCCACCAGCTATTCTGTGGAGAAAGATGGGTATTCTCCTTACATGTAATTAAACTATCTCTGAAAACCAACTGGAGGTACTGGAGAGTCAGCTATGAGTAAGTTCCAGCTCAAAAGTATACAATAACAGTTTTGCCAATCATGCTGGCCTTTTGTAGTGATTTAGTCTTTCTGGATCAAATGTCTAAAGAAACCAAGGCAAATTGTTGCCATCACCCCTTTCAGTACGGATTTGCTCATTCGTGTGGTAATCCATGGTATAGTTAACATTCTTCAACATTTATAAAACAATTCAAATGTGTCATTTCTTTTGCCTTTTTTTGTCTAGCTTGCACAAATACATAAAGTGATTTAAAAGACCATGGCTTTGAGACCTTTGCAGTATATTTGCCTAGAAAATTACGTAGTTCGATTTCTTGACTGCTGGTTGACAGTGTTGATTGTTGACCCCAGAGAATAAAATCATTGTCTACTTCAATTTGTTTACCATTCATTCTGATGTTGTTGAGGATCTAATATCATAATTTAATTGTGAGGATTTTCATTTTTTTCATGTTCAAGCATATTCTGAAAGTTGTCATTTTTTTGCTTTCATCAGTTACTACTTCAGTCATATTCATTTGTGACAATCATCATGTCTGATTTCCACTATCTTCACACAGTGAGGAAAACCTCATCAACAACAATTGCACAAAATTTATTTCTAAGAGGTTACATACAGCACCATCTTCTCACACTGTCCATCAAGTCTAGGATCAGTAATTTCTTACATAACTACACCACTCTGTTAGTAAAACAAAAATTGCAAACTTATTTCTGTGGAGTAAGAATAGACTCATAATTGTCTCCCCAGTCGATTTTCCAAGGCTGTAAATCACATAGAAGAAGATTGCCCATCTTTCTTCCCTGGAACCTCTGGATTCACACATTCAGACAGGCACCACCATTGGATTAACCAGCACAGCTCCCTATAAACTAAAATACCCGAGCTCTCATCACTTTTTTATTAGATTTACTAATTTGTTGCTATGACCACACTAAACTCTCAGATAATGCTCAAAATTGTGATCTCTATTGGGGTAAATATCAGGTTACAATTCTGGCCAGAAACACTCAGGATGCAATTTTTCCATCAAGACTACTTCTTGTCAGGTGTGTGTATAAGCATATGTCTCTCTGATCTTTAGCCTCATGGTTCTGGACTCTGCCTCATAACTCTGCAGTAGTGTTGCAAAGCTCCTTTAGTTCTTCCGATTATGTGCACTGCCTCTCCCTACCCACTGCTGCAATAGTAAGCCTATACTAAGGACTGAGCTCTGTCTCTGAGAGGCAGCAGTTCTAGTTGAGTTCTGTCTAACATGGCTCTCTTGCTCCCTGCTTTCTCTGCTGCTGCAGGCACCAACATAGCATCTGAGTCTCAGATACAATCTTGCTTCATCTCATGCAGGAATCTGTGGTTGAAAAGCGCTACATTCTGCTTCTTTTCTGATGGTAGTGAAGTTTCTATTTTCTGCCTCTGAACCTGCTCAATTAAAGCCTGGCAGGATGACAAGTCTACCCAATGTCCTCAAAAATATTCTTCTCACCATACATGAAAGGTGTCACTCCAAAGGTGTTATTTTTACACTTTTAACATGCTATCCAGGGAGCTCTTCTGAGATCCATTTTGGTCTTTTCTTCCTCTTCTGTCTTTGTAATGAACGTTTGTACTCTTCTTGGATGATACCATTGATATCCTCCCACAACTCATCTGGCCTTCGCTCATTAGTGTTCAAAGCCTCAAACGTGTTCCTGAGATGGTTCTGAAATTCAGGTGGGATAGACTTAAAGTCATATTTTGATTCCCGTGGATTTGGTTTAATTTTCCACAGCTTCAGCTTGGATGTCAGAAGAGACTCTGAAAATTGCACTGGAGCGCAGAGAA